>NC_092296.1:16197937-16240437 GCF_036320965.1 Panulirus ornatus | reverse complement strand
TCAAGACGCGAGGCGGGGAGGCGCGCGGGGGTGGGGGGTGGGGGGGTTTAGGTAGGGATGTATCATCCGGGGCGGAGGTCTTGCCCACCTGCATCTGGGAAGCAACACGGGAGGACGGACCTTGGTCAAGGAAAACACAAGAGAGTACACGTTCAGCATGAGGGTTACGCCTAGAGGAGGAGGAGGAGGAGGAGGAGGAGGAGGAGGAGGAGGAGGAGGAATGTGGAATCAGCCAAGCCAGAATACAACCCAAGTTTCAACCATCATTAAGCCAGGCTCAGTCGCAGGTCATGCCAGGCCAACAAGGCCAAGCATTGACCCTGACCAACACCACACACTGATGTACCTGGAGGACACTAGCATGGAGGACACCAGGTGGAGAGTCACCTGTGTACTGGTCACGTCTGTAAACGGCCAGGCAAGCCGAACTACACACCCTGTTGAGAGATCCTTCGGTCAAGGACCAGCGAGATGTAGGAGTTGAGGATGTCAAATCGTAACGCCTTCTTTTATCCACGTGAGAGCATGCCTGGCTGAGAGCAGACACGGAGGCAGGACGCGAAACAAGGAGGAAAGGGAAGCGTTGGAACAGCACTGAATATGATCTCTCCCAGATGGGACAAGCATCAATGAATCAAACTACAGACGATGAGTTCAGCATATTAGAACAGACAGGAGCACAGGACACTCCAACCCGGTCAGAGACGACCTCCGCTGTACGCTCAGCACAGCTGGACGAAACTCCGCTGTACGCTCAGCACAGCTGGAGGAAACTCCGCCGACACAACAGCACTGGTCCCGGGACACAGCAGCACTGGTCCCGGGACACAGCAGCACTGGTCCCGGGACACAGCAGCACTGGTCCCGGGACACAACAGCACTGGTCCCGGGACAAAGCAGCACTGGTCCCGGGACACAGCAGCACTGGTCCCGGGACACAGCAGCACTGGTCCCGGGACACAACAGCACTGGTCCCGGGACACAACAACACGGGTCCCGGGACACAACAGCACTGGTCCCGGGACACAACAGCACTGGTCCCGGGACACAACAACACTGGTCCCGGGACACAACAGCACTGGTCCCGGGACACAACAACACTGGTCCCGGGACACAGCAGCACTGGTCCCGGGACACAACAGCACTGGTCCCGGGACACAACAACACTGGTCCCGGGACACAGCAGCACTGGGCCCGGGACACAACAACACTGGTCCCGGGACACATCAACACTGGTCCCGGGACACAACACCACTGGTCCCGGGACACAACAACACTGGTCCCGGGACACAGCAGCACTGGTCCCGGGACACAACAACACTGGTCCCGGGACACAACAACACTGGTCCCGGGACACAGCAGCACTGGTCCCGGGACACAGCAGCACTGGTCCCGGGACACAACAACACTGGTCCCGGGACACAACAACACTGGTCCCGGGACACAACAACACTGGTCCCGGGACACAGCAGCACTGGTCCCGGGACACAACAGCACTGGTCCCGGGACACAACAACACTGGTCCCGGGACACAACAACACTGGTCCCGGGACACAACAACACTGGTCCCGGGACACAACAACACTGGTCCCGGGACACAGCAGCACTGGTCCCGGGACACAACAGCACTGGTCCCGGGACACAACAACACTGGTCCCGGGACACAACAACACTGGTCCCGGGACACAACAACACTGGTCCCGGGACACAGCAGCACTGGTCCCGGGACACAACAACATTGGTCCCGGGACACAACAACACTGGTCCCGGGACACAACAACACTGGTCCCGGGACACAACAACACTGGTCCCGGGACACAACAACACTGGTCCCGGGACACAGCAGCACTGGTCCCGGGACACAACAGCACTGGTCCCGGGACACAACAACACTGGTCCCGGGACACAACAACACTGGTCCCGGGACACAACAACACTGGTCCCGGGACACAGCAGCACTGGTCCCGGGACACAACAACACTGGTCCCGCGACACAACAACACTGGTCCCGGGACACAACAACACTGGTCCCGGGACACAACAACACTGGTCCCGGGACACAACAACACTGGTCCCGGGACACAGCAGCACTGGTCCCGGGACACAGCAGCACTGGTCCCGGGACACAACAGCACTGGTCCCGGGACAAAGCAGCACTGGTCCCGGGACACAGCAGCACTGGTCCCGGGACACAGCAGCACTGGTCCCGGGACACAACAGCACTGGTCCCGGGACACAACAAAACTGGTCCCGGGACACAGCAGCACTGGTCCCGGGACACAACAGCACTGGTCCCGGGACACAACAACACTGGTCCCGGGACACAACAGCACTGGTCCCGGGACACAACAACACTGGTCCCGGGACACAGCAGCACTGGTCCCGGGACACAACAGCACTGGTCCCGGGACACAACAACACTGGTCCCGGGACACAGCAGCACTGGGCCCGGGACACAACAACACTGGTCCCGGGACACATCAACACTGGTCCCGGGACACAACAACACTGGTCCCGGGACACAACAACACTGGTCCCGGGACACAGCAGCACTGGTCCCGGGACACAACAACACTGGTCCCGGGACACAACAACACTGGTCCCGGGACACAGCAGCACTGGTCCCGGGACACAGCAGCACTGGTCCCGGGACACAACAACACTGGTCCCGGGACACAACAACACTGGTCCCGGGACACAACAACACTGGTCCCGGGACACAGCAGCACTGGTCCCGGGACACAACAGCACTGGTCCCGGGACACAACAACACTGGTCCCGGGACACAACAACACTGGTCCCGGGACACAACAACACTGGTCCCGGGACACAACAACACTGGTCCCGGGACACAACAACACTGGTCCCGGGACACAGCAGCACTGGTCCCGGGACACAACAGCACTGGTCCCGGGACACATCAACACTGGTCCCGGGACACAACAACACTGGTCCCGGGACACAACAACACTGGTCCCGGGACACAGCAGCACTGGTCCCGGGACACAACAACATTGGTCCCGCGACACAACAACACTGGTCCCGGGACACAACAACACTGGTCCCGGGACACAACAACACTGGTCCCGGGACACAACAACACTGGTCCCGGGACACAACACTGGTCCCGGGACACAGCAGCACTGGTCCCGGGACACAACAGCACTGGTCCCGGGACACAGCAACACTGGTCCCGGGACACAACAACACTGGTCCCGGGACACAACAACACTGGTCCCGAGACACAGCAGCACTGGTCCCGGGACACAACAACACTGGTCCCGCGACACAACAACACTGGTCCCGGGACACAACAACACTGGTCCCGGGACACAACAACACTGGTCCCGGGACACAACAACACTGGTCCCGGGACACAGCAGCACTGGTCCCGGGACACAGCAGCACTGGTCCCGGGACACAACAACACTGGTCCCGGGACACAACAACACTGGTCCCGGGACACAACAACACTGGTCCCGGGACACAGCAGCACTGGTCCCGGGACACAACAGCACTGGTCCCGGGACACAACAACACTGGTCCCGGGACACAACAACACTGGTCCCGGGACACAACAACACTGGTCCCGGGACACAACAGCACTGGTCCCGGGACACAACAGCACTGGTCCCGGGACACAACAACACTGGTCCCGGGACACAACAACACTGGTCCCGGGACACAGCAGCACTGGTCCCGGGACACAACAACACTGGTCCCGGGACACAACAACACTGGTCCCGGGACACAACAACACTGGTCCCGGGACACAACAACACTGGTCCCGGGACACAACAACACTGGTCCCGGGACACAACAACACTGGTCCCGGGACACAACAACACTGGTCCCGGGACACAACACTGGTCCCGGGACACAGCAGCACTGGTCCCGGGACACAGCAGCACTGGTCCCGGGACACAACAACACTGGTCCCGGGACACAACAACACTGGTCCCGGGACACAACAGCACTGGTCCCGGGACACAACAACACTGGTCCCGGGACACGACGTAAAGGATACTCGAGGAAGACCTTCAAACCCAGCGAAGTGTCCCAGAGTCGGTAGTGCGAGAAGGGATAGTAAGTGTACGTGGGGGATTGTACGTGGGGGATAGTGAGTGTACGTGGGGGATAGTGAGTGTACGTGGGGGACAGTGAGTGTACGTGGGGGATAGTGAGTGTACGTGGGGGATAGTGAGTGTACGTGGGGGATAGTGAGTGTACGTGGGGGACAGTGAGTGTACGTGGGGGATAGTGAGTGTACGTGGGGGATAGTGAGTGTACGTGGGGGACAGTGAGTGTACGTGGGGGATAGTGAGTGTACGTGGGGGATAGTGAGTGTACGTGGGGGATAGTGAGTGTACGTGGGGGACAGTGAGTGTACGTGGGGGATAGTGAGTGTACGTGGGGGATAGTGAGTGTACGTGGGGCATAGTGAGTGTACATGGGAGAGAGATACGTACAAGATTGTGCTACGAAGAACCCTGAGGGAGCTGAAACTGTCCATCTAGGGTTATGAGGAGAGGGTTAAGAGGGACGAGAGAAGTCCAGATTTTAATAGCAGTGATTGTAGTCTCGTAGTGAGGCCCAATTTCCTGGTTCACATCGTTAAGGGACAGAACAAGAGAGAGCCACGGCTGGATCACGTTACGTGGAGTCGGGCACAATGTGATACAGTCTGCACAGAGGAACTCAAGCCACAGAAGCGGAGGAAGACCCGTCCACACTTGGGAGGGGAGAGGGATGATGGAGGAGGAGGAGGAGGAGGAGGATAGATATTCGAACACAGACAATGTTCTACAGGTTAAAGAAAATGGTGAGCCACATGACATTGAAGGTAAGAGCGACTCAAGCGCCATAAGATGGACCACCAAGGTTTGTGTGCCGCACACACCACAACCAAACCTTCCTTTCCCAGCGGGAGTAAAGATGTGGACATTATGAATGACGAGGAGCAGCGGCCAGGGACCGGCGGGGTGTGAGGTGAGGTGAGGGAGGAGGAGCGGCCAGGGACCGGCGGGGTGTGAGGTGAGGTGAGGGAGGAGGAGCGGCCAGGGACCGGCGGGGTGTGAGGTGAGGTGAGGTGAGGGAGGAGCAGCGGCCAGGGACCGGCGGGGTGTGAGGTGAGGTGAGGTGAGGGAGGAGGAGCGGCCAGGGACCGGCGGGGTGTGAGGTGAGGTGAGGGAGGAGGAGCGGCCAGGGACCGGCGGGGTGTGAGGTGAGGTGAGGGAGGAGGAGCGGCCAGGGACCGGCGGGGTGTGAGGTGAGGTGAGGGAGGAGGAGCGGCCAGGGACCGGCGGGGTGTGAGGTGAGGTGAGGGAGGAGGAGCGGCCAGGGACCGGCGGGGTGTGAGGTGAGGTGAGGGAGGAGGAGCGGCCAGGGACCGGCGGGGTGTGAGGTGAGGTGAGGGAGGAGCAGTCTCCTGCAGACGATGGGGATGTGGGGGGTGTGAGGGCCCCACCAACACTACACCAGTGGCCTACACACAGACCCGTGTGTAGGGGCAAGTGTAGCCAGAGGTGTGGTCGGTTACCACACACACCCACACACACACACACCTCGGCCTCTACAACACAACCGTCGTCCTCGAGTGACAAGCATCATTATCAAAATTCTAATACAAACATCAATATAAAAAATCTTTAGACAATACATTGCTTGATGTTAACCTTACATACATCATCTTCCTCCTCCAACTCTTCTTCTTCTTCTTCCTCCTCCTCCTCCTCCTTCCCCTCCTCCTCCTCCTCCTCTTCCCCCTTCTCCTCCTCCTCTTCCCCCTCCTCCTCCTCCTCTCCTCCCCTCCTCCTCCTCTCCCCCTCCTCCTCCTCTTCCCTCCCCTCCCACAGCGGGTAAACCCTTCGTCCACACATCTCCCGTGTTCGTGCCACACTGCAGTGTGAGGACCACCCACCCTCCCCTCACATCTCACCCCACCATCTCCCACACCATCTTAGGGGAGGGGGAGACTGGGGGTGCAGGGGGATCTCTCTCTCTCTCTCTCTCTCTCTCTCTCTCTCTCTCTCTCTCTCTCTCTCTCTCTCTCTCAGGAGATCAGGGAGAACAAAGGGAGCGTCTCCTCTCTTTATGGGGATGATGGGGTCTTAACCGAGGGAGGAGGACAGAGGCATCAAGGGCGGGGCCTGGCTACGCCTCCTCCTCCCACCCCTGATCCCTGAGCGGCCCTTAATGTGCCCCCCCCCCCCCTCGCCAGGGTGGTGCAGGAGGGGAGGGGGCGAGGAACATGGAGAGAGAGAGAGAGAGAGAGAGAGAGAGAGAGAGAGAGAGAGAGAGAGAGAGAGAGAGAGAGAGAGAGAGACTCTCAGGCTTCAGTTCTTTCCCTGCTACTCCATGTAGCGCAGCCCTGTAGTTCCAAGATGCCTCCCCCAGACATGGTTCTGGGGGAGGGGGTATAGAATTACCCCCTGACATACTAGAACCATCTGAGGGTCATCAAACCCCGGGCGCGGGGGGGGGGGGGGGTATGTTGGGGAATATTACCATGACCCGTGATGTACGCTCTCCAACATCTCCACCACCCCCACCAATAGATCACCATCTCCATCACAGTCACCACATCACCATCTCCATCACCACCACCACATCACCACCTCCATCACCACCACCACCACCAGTAGCTCACCATCACTACTGGATCACCACCTCCATCACCACCAGTACATCACCATCATCATCACCATCACAACTGGGTCACCATCACCCACGAGATCCACCTGCAGTACAAATGCTGTGTGACACAACTGTGGGTTACGTCTGTACCGTTCCTTGATGTCGTAACTGATGCTTACGCCGACGCAAGCTACGCCACGCACGCCTGCGTATCAATGAAGGCTACAGGAACCATGATTGTAGCACGAGATAACACTGTACACATCCGGGGTTCGAATCGGCGTAATCGCTGTACCGGGTATAAAATAACACAGACATAACCAATTGGAAAATCAAGACTTACTGTATGAGTTTATTCTTTTCTATACCCCAGTTAGGATTTTGGAAAGTCCCAATCCGGATTCACTCTATTTCGGATTTTGGAGACATCTCAGCTCGGATGACTGAAATTCCAGGTCCGGTTATTTTTGTCTTACGTGCAGCTGATCGCGCGGTCGTTAGCCAAGTTCGTAACACACACACACACACACACACACACCGGGCCAGAACAGTCTGGTTGATCACAGTATAAAAGCGGAGCCACGTCTCAAAACGCCCTCGAGATGTGGAGGTTGAGAACAGCCTTCAAGGACGACCTATGGTGATGTGGAGGGTGGAGTGGGGGGTATTTCTCCCCCCACATGACACCCCCCCCCTCCACCCCCTGCGTGAGGCTACACACACACCCTGACCCCCGGCCACACCCAGCAATCATACAAGGTTGTGGCACACGGGTTGGCTGTCGTCCTCACATTAACTACTGTAAATCCGGAAAATCAAAAATAAAAACATAATTGTCTTGGATATGTAAACGAGTCCTGAGTCTCAAGTCTGACGTCATGGGTGGTTGTGTACACAACCGTTCACATCCACTCATCTTGTACACATTGCTGAACTAAATGTACACTTCTATACTGGCATCCACACCTGTCTGGATTGTTGACATCCCAGTCCGGATAGGAGAGACATCCTAGCCCGGGTTAGCGACATTTCTAGTCCGGATTTGAGATACCCTAGTGTACATTTCTGAGACACTGGATAAGTCCGGATTTTGCAGACTCCCGCGCTAAGGCAACAAACATGGGGCGGGGGGGGGGGGGGGGGGCTGGGTAAGGGGGGGGTCAGAGGAGCCTCCGTCTGGCCGAGCCTTTGAATAATCAACAGTCTGCCAGTGAACACCTCACACCTCCACTGGGGCGAGAACTCGTCACTTTGATGTCACCTATTGACGGCTGGGGGCCGGGGGGGGGGGGGGGGGGGGGCTGGGGGGGTCATTAGCACATTACCCACGCTATGGCACACTACCCCCACCCCCACCCCCACCTACCCACCCACCCCCTCATCAGAAAACTATCAAATACATATATATATATATATATATATATATATATATATATATATATATGAAAAAAATACTCTTTTATGTTTCTAGTTCTGGGTGCACTATCTTATTCCCACGGGAAAATACTGATACAATACGATAGACAGCTACATATAGATAGATAGATAGATAGATAGAGGTGGATAGATAGATAGATCAATACAACTTGCAAGTAGTCATTAGTACAGTGTAGTACTAGGGAGGTACAATACCCATGTACCTGTCACGGTCTCACTATGGGGGGGGGGTAACCACACCCGTGGGTCGTACCGTGGTCGTACTGACAAGTCGTACCGTCGTGCTTGATGGGGTCGTACGTCCTCCGTCAAGGGCTGTCCCCTTCATCACATCAACCACAACCCATCACAAGGCAAAAACCTCCTGGTCTACTTTATCAAGTGATGAAGATATATACAAACACCAAAATATTAACAACTATGACAACTGAAGCCTTGTTCCACGATCATCATAACCCGTCCAGCACACCACAACTGTTGCCTCACCACCAATAATGTTCCACGATCATCATAACCCGTCCAGCACACCACAACTGTTGCCTCACCATCAATAATGTTCCACGATCATCATAACCCGTCCAGCACACCACAACTGTTGCCTCACCATCAATAATGTTCCAGGGTCATCATAACCCGTCCAGCACACCACAACTGTTGCCTCACCATCAATAATGTTCCAGGGAGAAACGGAGTCCAGGATGTGTTCCAGTCCTTTGTACGTACACCTTCCAGACTCTACCCCACCTCACACCTCAGCAGCTACCACCCCTCCCCCACCTCCAGCACGCTGCACACGCCCCTGGGCCTCGCCTCATATTTCTAACGCCGCTCTGGAAGACTATTGCAGTTTCTCCTTCTGCGAGAATGACTGAGTCTTTATTCCAGTCTGGACTCTCCTGAAGACGAGTCTATTCCAGATCACCACATTCTACAGTCCGTAACTTTTCATCATTTTTTTCTCAAATGACTTCGACTAATCCTATATTTTCTTCCCTCCTTCGATAAGGACTGGAGACAGTCGTCCACCAGAGGGTCTTCCTCATCTCCTCCTCCCTCACGCCCCACCACTGATGATCCCTCCTGGAGGCTGGTGGATCAGACCTCACAACTCCACAACCCAGTCTTTACAACACCTTAAGTGACACTTCGACTCCCCGTCCTCCACTTTTAGCCACCACACGTCAGCGGAATGTTCAAATACTTCGGTAATTCAAATGGCAAAGAAATATTGAGGAAATAGTAGAATTT
Organism: Panulirus ornatus; assembly: GCF_036320965.1. Taxonomy (NCBI): domain Eukaryota; kingdom Metazoa; phylum Arthropoda; class Malacostraca; order Decapoda; family Palinuridae; genus Panulirus; species Panulirus ornatus. The sequence goes on along the minus strand of NC_092296.1, from coordinate 16,231,116 downwards.
CCAACCCATTCTTATCATCAACACCTCTCCTGCCACGAACACATGGCAGGGAACACAAGACCTGATGGTGTACGACCAGGTGATCTGCTGGTGGAGGACAGTACATGGGAAGGACAGATAACACAAGACCTGATGGTCTATGACCAGGTTATCTACTGGTGGAGGACAGTACATGGGAAGGACAGATAACACAAGACCTGATGGTCTATGACCAGGTTATCTGCTGGTGCAGGACAGTACATGGGAAGGACAGATAACACAAGACCTGATGGTCTATGACCAGGTTATCTGCTGGTGCAGGACAGTACATGGGAAGGACAGATAACACAAGACCTGATGGTCTACGACCAGGTTATCTGCTGGTGCAGGACAGTACATGGGAAGGACAGATAACACAAGACCTGATGGTCTATGACCAGGTTATCTGCTGGTGGAGGACAGTACATGGGAAGGACAGATAACACAAGACCTGGTGGTCTATGACCAGGTTATCTGCTGGTGCAGGACAGTACATGGGAAGGACAGATAACACAAGACCTGATGGTCTATGACCAGGTTATCTGCTGGTGCAGGACAGTACATGGGAAGGACAGATAACACAAGACCTGATGGTCTATGACCAGGTTATCTGCTGGTGCAGACAGTACATGGGAAGGACAGATAACACAAGACCTGATGGTCTGTGACCAAGGTTATCTGCTGGTGGTAGCACACAGATGGAGACCAGATTGTGATGCAGATGGTTCCCTCGCGAGTCTTGACGCGACGTAATGTGGGGCCCGGATGGTCCTGGCATGATCAGGCAAATGGTCTGTTGCTCATAAAAGTCCCCCAGTACTGTGCCCCCCCCCTACCCGCCCCCCATCACCTGGCCTCACACCCCCACCTCACCAAGCAACCCCAGAACAACCCCCCCCCCCCCCCACTTTAACACAGTCCACTGCTCGCTACACATTACCCCAGAGTTCGCCCCGCTGCTGGGGAGCAACATCCCCTCCACTCACTCCCCACTACACATCACCCATCCCCCCACCACCCACCCGTTTCCCTGCCGTAAGTCCACCATATTTACCCCCTACCATCCCCCACTACACACCACCACCTCTCCTTGTGGGGATGTAGAACGTCATATTTACCCCAACCACCACTACCACTACCACTACACATGACCAAACCCGTCTGGCTGCTCCCGCCTCCCCAACACCCCTACACACACACACACACACACACACACACATACATACGTGCCATCTAAGTATAGTGAAGTATGGCACGGGGCCAGCGTGAGCGGGCGTACGTCTGCCCCAGCGACACACATGGCCAGCCGGTGGGCCAGTGTGCGAGACGCCCTAATGTGATGCAGAGATAAGGCGTTCCCTCACGTTCAGCCACTCGGGCGGTCCACCATCTGTACCTCGACACCTCACTACCTCGCTGAACACAACCCGGGCTTGGCCTACGTCAGCAGGAACAGCTGCTGCTGCTGCTGCTTCGAGAACACCATAACTCGACCTGTTATACCCTGAACGTACGTCGAGAACACAGCACATGTCGACCAGCGATGTTACACCTACACCTGGACGGTATACAGACCGGCCCAGGTAAATGCTAAGGGCAAACGCTGCTTGCCCCCCCCCCCCCCCCCCCGACCGTCGTATGTAAACAAGAGGCCAGGAGATAAGGCCGACCCTTATCTCAGCCTTAATAACGTGTCACAATACACCACACACACACACACACACACACATACACACAACACACACACACACACACACACACACACACACACACACATACACACACACAACGTCTGCCACCAAACCGCCGTCCCTTACAGCAACTCGCGGGTTGACCCAAGTTATATCCTTACATGTGTCTTACCTTCACCCACTGTGACACCACTGTAGCAAGTTCCTCTGTCCAGTGTCACACACCACTGTAACAAGTCTCTCTGCCCATTACCTAGTGTAGACACCACTGTAACAAGTCTCTCTGCCCATTACCCAGTGTGACACCACTGTAACAGGTCTCTGCTCATTACCTAGTGTAGACACCACTGTAACAAGTCTCTCTGCCCACATCATTCATGCAGCTTACAAACCTCAATTCAACTTCATCTTTACTCGATGCGTCAGGGTGGAAAACAAAAGCCATCATATACCCCCAGGGCTCGCACCTCCCTAAGGGCCAAGCCATCGTGCAGGGCCGGTGGTCAGCTACTGCGACAGGGGCAGGAGGCCCTTAATCAAAGAGGGGCCGCACCATCAGGCCCTTACTGCTCAGAGAAGACCCAAGCTACCCAGCCAGCACACGGCCAGCCTCCACACCATCACACGGCCAGCCTCCACACCAGCACACGGCCAGCCTCCACACCAGCACACGGCCAGCCTCCACACCAGCACACGGCCAGCCTCCACACCAGCACACGGCCAGCCTCCACACCAGCACACGGCCAGCCTCCACACCAGCACACGGCCAGCCTCCACACCATCACACGGCCAGCCTCCACACCATCACACGGCCAGCCTCCACACCATCACACGGCCAGCCTCCACACCAGCACACGGCCAGCCTCCACACCATCACACGGCCAGCCTCCACACCATCACACGGCCAGCCTCCACACCAACACACGGCCAGCCTCCACACCAGCACACGGCCAGCCTCCACACCAGCACACGGCCAGCCTCCACACCAGCACACGGCCAGCCTCCACACCATCACACGGCCAGCCTCCAAACCAGCACACGGCCAGCCTCCACACCAGCACACGGCCAGCCTCCACACCAGCACACGGCCAGCCTCCACACCAGCACACGGCCAGCCTCCACACCAGCACACGGCCAGCCTCCACACCAGCACACGGCCAGCCTCCACACCATCACACGGCCAGCCTCCACACCAGCACACGGCCAGCCTCCACACCAGCACACGGCCAGCCTCCACACCAGCACACGGCCAGCCTCCACACCAGCACACGGCCAGCCTCCACACCAGCACCGTCACGAGCAACACACGCCACCGTCTGCTGCCCAGTAGGGAGCAACACACGCCACCGTCTGCTGCCCAGTAGGGACCAGCAACACACGCCACCGTCTGCTGCCCAGTAGGGACCAGCAACACACGCCACCGTCTGCTGCCCAGTAGGGACCAGCAACACACGCCACCGTCTGCTGCCCAGTAGGAAGCAACACACGCCACCGTCTGCTGCCCAGTAGGGACCAGCAACACACGCCACCGTCTGCTGCCCAGTAGGGACCAGCAACACACGCCGCCGTCTGCTGCCCAGTAGGGACCAGCAACACACGCCACCGTCTGCTGCCCAGTAGGGACCAGCAACACACGCCACCGTCTGCTGCCCACTTGCTCCCCTGCCAATCTGCTCGGTCCAGCGAGCCGTCAACAGCCAGTGTGACGTGGTCAGGAACACTGAACCATCGTTACGACCATCGTACCGTAACTACCTCCACCATACGACACGCCCGTACCTCTACTCTAATCCTCGCCAAACACAGGTATACTCCAATCCTCGCCAAGCACAAGCATACTCCACTCCTCGCCAAACACATGCATGTACTACAATCCTCGCCAAACATAAGTATACCACCGCCAAACTTCCGTATATACCCCCTAGTCCTCGCCAAACATAAGTATACTATCGCCAAACTTCCGTATATATCCCCTAGTCCTCGCCAAACATAAGTATACTATCGCCAAACTTCCGTATATACCCCCGCCAAACATAAGTATACTATCGCCAAACTTCCGTATATACCCCCGCCAAACATAAGTATACTATCGCCAAACTTCCGTATATACCCCCGCCAAACATAAGTATACTATCGCCAAACTTCCGTATATACCCCTGCGTCAGTCCTCGCCAAACATAAGTATACTATCGCCAAACTTCCGTGTATACCCCCGCCAAACATAAGTATACTATCGCCAAACTTCCGTATATACCCCCGCCAAACATAAGTATACTATCGCCAAACTTCCGTATATACCCCCGCCAAACATAAGTATACTATCGCCAAACTTCCGTATATACCCCCGCCAAACATAAGTATACTATCGCCAAACTTCCGTGTATACCCCGCGTCAGTCCTCGCCAAACATAAGTATGCTATCGCCAAACTTCCGTATATACCCCTGCGTCAGTCCTCGCCAAACGTAAGTATACTATCGCCAAACTTCCGTATATACCCCTGCGTCAGTCCTCGCCAAACATAAGTATACTATCGCCAAACTTCCGTTTATACCCCTGCGTCAGTCCTGGCCAAACCTCCACGCCTCACCAAGTTCTCGTCAGAGAACACGGCTGGCCAGAAACACGAAGAGCCAGACACGTGTAGGCCTTCATCACATGGCAATAATTACTGCCACCCACCACCACCACCACCATCACCCACCACCACCACCACGACCCACCACCACCCACCATCACCACCAGTAGGCCTTCATCACATGGCAATAATTACTGCCACCCACCACCACCACCACCATCACCCACCACCACCACCACGACCCACCACCACCCACCATCACCACCAGTAGGCCTTCATCACATGGCAATAATTACTGCCACCCACCACCACCACCACCATCACCCACCACGACCCACCACCACCCACCACCATCACCACCTACCACCACCATCACTACCCCTGGCCAGGCGACGGCTCCAGCTGGGGTCATTATTTTTACCACACAAGACCCAGCTGGCGGTAATGACGTGTGTGTGTGTGTGTGTCTCACTCATGCCAGGCTAACACACCTGCATATGGGATGGTACCGGTGGCAGATGGGACGGTACCACTGACAGATGGGATGGTACCGGTGGCAGATGGGATGGTACCGGTGACAGATGGGATGGTACCGGTGGCAGATGGGATGGTATCATCATTTAAACATTCAGCAACACGATGTATCGACAACACCCACCACAACCCACACCAATAATAACCTAACACCAACAACCACAACCATCCTCCCCACCAACCACAACCACAACTACCACCACCACACACGGAGTAGCAGGAGGGAGGGAGGGAGGGAGGGAGTCATCAGGGTGGTGGCTCCGCTTCCTTACATATATTTTGTGTCAACTTCTTCTTGATCAAGACGACTCAAAGGCGCCTCGCTATTTGTCTAATGCCCTGGCACTCCCCCCCCCCCCCCCCCCCCCCCATCACTGGGGAGGGGAGATACACAAGATCACACAAGAGCCAGACTGATGAAACGAAGGGAGGGAGGGGTGTACTGGGGGGGGGGGTGAAGTGTGGGGGAGGGAAGGATGCCACTGGGGAGGAGACGGGGTGGGGGGATGGGGAGATGACACACACCGAGATGAATGAGATGAACGGGTTGGGATGAATGGGGAGAATGCAGGTTGAGGGACGGGGAGACGACAGAGCCTGAGGGATGGAGAGTGGAGAGGGGAAGTGGGGGGGGGGGGGTCAGGGTGAGTGGGATGGGGAGATAAAGAAATATGTGGAGGGGAGAGAACATATTAATATATGTGGGGGAGAGAAGAGGGTAAGATGTAAAAGGGAGAGAACATATCAAGGGCACTGGGGAGATAACTGGCAGATGGACGGGGAGAGCAAATCTGTGTAAGGCAACAAGGATATAGATGGGGAGATAACACATCACGGGCACTGGGGGTGGTAACTGTGTTACTTATGAGGACAGAAGATGTGAGGGGGAGATGAGAGAAATGAGGGAGGTAAAGTTGTAAGAGGCGTGGAGGGAGAGAGAGAACAATGAGAGGGTTGGGGTGCTACAGAGTAATGACTATGGGGAGAAAACAAAGCAAGAGGGAAGGGGAGAGGAGAGAGCAGGAAAGTGAGTGTGGGGTAGCACTTTGAAGGGGGCAAAAACGAGTGGGAGGGACAAGGGAGGGAGTCATGTGGGGACAGGGGAGGGACTGTGGGAGGGAGTCATGTGGGGTCAGGGGAGGGACTGTGGGAGGGAGTCATGTGGGGTCAGGGGAGGGACTGTGGGAGTCATGTGGGGTCAGGGGAGGGACTGTGGGAGGGAGTCATGTGGGGTCAGGGGAGGGACTGAGGGAGGGAGTCATGTGGGGACAGGGGAGGGACTGTGGGAGGGAGTCATGTGGGGTCAGGGGAGGGACTGTGGGAGGGAGTCATGTGGGGTCAGGGGAGGGACTGTGGGAGGGAGTCATGTGGGGTCAGGGGAGGGACTGTGGGAGGGTTATGGTTAATGTGCCAAGGACAGAAGGTACAGGAGGGTTAATGTGCCAGGACAGGGGAGACAGGAGGGTTAATGTGCCACGGACAGGAGGGTTAATGTGCCACGGACAGGGGAGACAGGAGGGTTAATGTGCCACGGACAGGGGAGACAGGAGGGTTAATGTGCCACGGACAGGAGGGTTAATGTGCCAAGGACAGAAGGTACAGGAGGGTTAATGTGCCACGGACAGGAGAGACAGGAGGGTTGATGTGCCACGGACAGAAGGTACAGGAGGGTTAATGTGCCACGGACAGGGGAGACAGGAGGGTTAATGTGCCACGGACAGGGGGGTTAATGTGCCACGGACAGAAGGTACAGGAGGGTTAATGTGCCACGGACAGGAGAGACAGGAGGGTTAATGTGCCACGGACAGGAGGGTTAATGTGCCACGGACAGGGGAGACAGGAGGGTTAATGTGCCACGGACAGGGGAGACAGGAGGGTTAATGTGCCACGGACAGGAGGGTTAATGTGCCACGGACAGGAGGGTTAATGTGCCACGGACAGGGGAGACAGGAGGGTTAATGTGCCACGGACAGGAGGGTTAATGTGCCAAGGACAGAAGGTACAGGAGGGTTAATGTGCCACGGACAGGAGAGACAGGAGGGTTAATGTGCCACGGACAGAAGGTACAGGAGGGTTAATGTGCCACGGACAGGGGAGACAGGAGGGTTAATGTGCCACGGACAGAAGGTACAGGAGGGTTAATGTGCCACGGACAGGAGAGACAGGAGGGTTAATGTGCCACGGAAAGAAGGTACAGGAGGGTTAATGTGCCACGGACAGGGGAGACAGGAGGGTTAATGTGCCACGGACAGGAGGGTTAATGTGCCACGGACAGGAGAGACAGAAGGGTTAATGTGCCACGGACAGGAGAGACATGAGGGTTAATGTGCCACGGACAGGAGAGACAGGAGGGTTAATGTGCCACGGACAGGAGGGTTAATGTGCCAAGGACAGAAGGTACAGGAGGGTTAATGTGCCACGGACAGGAGACGGGGGAAGCAGTGTTACAAGTGACAGGTGACAGACAGACGGAAGTGTTGCCAACATCAGGAGCCAGGAGGAGGAGGTGGAGGAGGAGGAGGAGGAGGAGGAGGAGGTGGAGGAGGTGGTGTCTGACGTGCCACGGGCATGTGAGTTGGCAGCCCACACCGTGCCCCACCCTGGGCAGACTGTACGGTGGGGGTGGGGGTGGGGGTGGGGGTGGGGGTGGGGGGATGAAAGTGCTATAGGGGGAACAGAGCGAGATTCCGAGGTGGACAAGCGCTACGTAACCACTGCTCATGATGACGACCACTGATAATACACAACATGTTAAGTGAGACGTATATATATATATATATATATATATATATATATATATATATATATATATATATATATATATACCATGTCTTTACTCCCACAAGTGTAAACACACACACTTCTATGAGTCCACGGGGGAAAACGAAACACGATAAGCTCCCAAGTGCACTTTCGTGTAATAATCACATCACATACATGGCTTCACTATATATTCCAGCCCAAACATCTCTCCCTGTACTTCAATACCTCCCCCCCACCCCCCGCTCTCTTCATTCACCTCCTTCAATCATTTCCTTCGCCATGTAAATGAGCTTACGCTGCACCGAAGATTGTACACAATCGTTTGTGAAGTAATCACACACACACCCCAGGAATGGTCGTCGACCCATCATAACAAAATGCGATTTCAAAATATGAATAAAAAAGGCGAGGGGGAGGATGGGGGGGGGGGGGGGGAACCTGAGGCCATTCAGAGGATGCTTTGTTAAATAAATAAATACAAGTGTAAATGAAGCTGTAAATCAAGTTCTCGGCCCAAGTGTAGACGAGGCGAGAGAGAGGTAACAATGAGTTGGCCACAATATGTGATTATCTTCCTCAGGCGGGGGGGGGGGGGGGGGGGGCAGCCCACACAATACACGGTGAGAGCCTCTCACTACCTCTCCTCCTCTCTCTCTCTCTCTCTCTCACACACACCTCACAATCCCCCTGCCTCCCCCTGCCTCCCCCTCTTCCCCCTCTTCAACGCAACACAAGAGATATAATCAAGATGTGCCCCCCCCCTCCCCCTCCCACCTCGATTACTGTGTTGCCATGCATGATCATTGACGATCAACCCCCCCCCACACAACACCCCCTCCTCTCCCACCACCCCCTACCCACCAAAACCCGTATTATGTGTCAAAGAAAAAATGATCCATCCCCCCCCCCCGCCTCTCATCCAAGGATGATCAATTTCCCCCACCCCCTTCCACTGCCCCACCCCCTTCTCTCTCTCTCTCTCTCTCTCTCTCTCTCTCTCTCTCTCTCTCTCTCTCTCTCTCTCTCTCTCTATCTATCTATCTATCTATCTATCTCTCTCTCTAAACCACTGCGCCACATGCATTTATCCTTCCATTCTCTTTTTCTTATCTTCTTCCTAATCTCCTTCTTTATCTCCTTCTTTATCTTCTCTATCTCCTTTATCTTCTTTATCTCCTTCTTTATCTTCTCTATCTCCTTCTTTATCTTCCTTATCTTCTTTATCATCTTTTATCTTCATCTTTATCTCCACGTCACCCATGACCCACCAGTTTCAAGATACAACACACACAACACGCCACACCTCCTCCTCCTGCAAGGCCGCGCCACCTTAACCAGCCTGGTTGACCAGGCAAGTATGGATATGTACATATATATGTATGTAACGTCTGTGTATGTATATGTATATGTGCGTTTATGTATACGAGTGGATGGGCGATTCTTCGTCTGTTTCCTGGCGCTACCTCGCTAACGCGGGTAACGGCGATCAAGTATAACGATTATATATATATATATATATATATATATATATATATATATATATATATATATATATATATATGCGCTACCACGCTAACGTGGGAGACAGCGACAAAGTATATTATAATAATAATAATAATAATATATATATATTTTTTTTTTTTCCCAAAAGAAGGAACAGAGAAGAGGTCCAGGTGAGGATATTCCCTCAAAGGCCCAGTCCTCTGTTCTTAACGCTACCTCGCTATCGCGGGAAATAGCGAATAGTATGAAAAAAAAAAAAAAAAAAAAAAAATATATATATATATATATATATATATATATATATATATATATATATATATATATATATATATATATATATATATAGCAGTAAACATATGTAATATAAAATAATTACCATCCACCCTGAGAATCGAACCCCCGGACCTTCAGTGTGGCAGCCACACGCGCAGTATCTCATCTCGCAGTCCGGGACGCCCGACGTAGCGGCGATAGACCCGTGGCCTCGGGGTTAGGCTACCTGGATGCTACACGGATGGTCCTGGATTCGATTCTCCACACACACACACACACACACACACACATATATATATATATATATATATATATATATATATATCTTACCGTGTTATAGCACCGTCTGCATCCTTGCCAATACTCACCTAAAAAGAGAATTAAAAACATATTACTATAATCAATAAAAAACATTTTTTTCATACATACTCGCCATTTCCCGCGTTAGCGAGGTAGCGTTAAGAACAGAGGACTGAGCCTTTGAGGGATTATCCTCACTTGGCCCCCTTCTCTGTTCCTTGTTTTGGAAAATTAAAAACGATATATATATATATATATATATATATATATATATATATATATATATATATATATATATATATTATCTATTTTGCCTTGTCGCTGTCTCCCGCGTTTGCGAGGTAGCGCATGGAAACAGACGAAAGAAATGGCCCAACCCACCCCCATACACATATATATACATACAAGTCCACACACGCAAATATACATACCTATACATCTCAATGTACACATATATATACACACACAGACACATACATATATACCCATGCACACAATTCACACTGTCTGCCTTTATTCATTCCCATCGCCACCTCGCCACACATGGAATACCATCCCCCTCCCCCTCGTGTGTGCGAGGTAGCACTAGGAAAAGACAACAAAGGCCCCATTCGTTCACACTCAGTCTCTAGCTGTCATGCAATAATGCCCGAAACCACAGCTCCCTTTCCACATACAGGCCCCACACAACTTTCCATGGTTTACCCCAGACGCTTCACATGCCCTGGTTCAATCCATTGACAGCACGTCGACCCCGGTATACCACATCGATCCAATTCACTCTATTCCGTGCACGCCTTTCACCCACCTGCATGTTCAGACCCCGATCACTCAAAATCTTTTTCACTCCATCTTTCCACCTCCAATTTGGTCTCCCACTTCTCCTCGTTCCCTCCACCTCCGACACATATATCCTCTCGGTCAATCTTTACTCACTCATTCTCTCCATGTGACCAAACCATTTCAAAACACCCTCTTCTGCTCTCTCAACCACACTCTTTTTATTGCCACACATCTCTCTTACCATTACATTACCTACTAGATCAAACCACCTCACACCACATATTGTCCTCAAACATCTCATTTCCAGCACATCCACCCTCCTGCGCACAACTCTATCCATAGTCCACGCCTAGCAACCGTACAACATTGTTGGAACCACTATTCCTTCAAACATACCCATTTTTGCTTTCCGAGATAATGTTCTCGACTTCCACATATTCTTCAACGCTCCCAGAATTTTCGCCCCCTCCCCCACCCTATGATTCACTTCCGCTTCCATGGTTCCATCCGCTGCCAAATCCACTCCCAGATATCTAAAACACTTCACTTCCTCCAGTTTTTCTCCATTCAAACTTACCTCATAACTGACTTGACCCTCAACCCTACTGCACCTAATAACCTTGCCCTTATTCACATTTACTCTAAACTTTCTTCTACCACACACTTTACCAAACTCAGTCACCAGCTTATGCAGTTTCTCACATGAATCAGCCACCAGCGCTGTATCATCAGCGAACAACAACTGACTCGCTTCCTAAGCTCTCTCATCCACAACAGACTGCATACTTGCCCCTCTTTCCAAAACCTTAACAACCCCATCCATACACAAATCAAACATCACACACCCCTGCCGCAAACCTACATTCACTCAGAACCAATCACTTTCCTCTCTTCCTACACGTACACATGCCTTACATCCTCGATAAAAAAAAATTCCACTGTTCTAACAACTTGCCTCCCACACTATATTCTTGATACCTTCCACAGAGCGTCTCTATCAACTCTATCATATGCCTTCTCCAGATCCATAAACGCTACATACAAATCCATTTACTTTTCTAAGTATTTCTCACGTACATTCTTCAAAGCAAACACCTGATCCACACATCCTCTACCACTTCTGAAACCACACTGCTCTTCCCCAATCTGATGCTCTGTACATGCCTTCACCCTCTCAATCAATACCCTCCCATATAATTTACCAGGAATACTCAACAAACTTATACTTCTGTAATTTGAGCACTCACTCTTATCCCCTTTGCCTTTGTACAATGGCACTATGCAAGCATTCCGCCAATCCTCAGGCACCTCACCATGAATCATACATACATTAAATAACCTTACCAACCAGTCAACAATACAGTCACCCCCTTTTTTAATAAATTCCACTGCAATAACATCCAAACCCGCAGTCTTGCCGGCTTTCATCTTCCGCAATGCTTTTACTACCTCTTCTGTTTACCAAATCATTTTCCCTAACCCTCTCACTTTGCACACCACCTCGACCAAAACACCCTATATCTGCCACTCTATCATCATACACATTCAACAAACCTTCAAAATACTCACTCCATCTCCTTCTCACATCACCACTACTTGTTATCACCTCCCTATTAGCCCCCTTCACTGAAGTTCTCATTTGTTCCCTTGTCTTACGCACTTTATTTACCTCCTTCCTAGACATCTTTTTATTCTCCCTAAAATTTAATGATACTCTCTCACCCTATCTTTCATTTGCCCTCTTTTTCACCTCTTGCACCTTTCTCTTGACCTCCTGCCTCTTTCGTTTATACATCTCCCACTCATTCGCATTAGTTCCCTGCAAAAATCGTCCAAATGCCTCTCTCTTCTCTTTCACTAATAATCTTACTTCTTCATCCCACCATTTATATATATATATATATATATATATATATATATATATATATATATATATATATATATATATATATATATATATATATATATAATATATATATATATATATATATATATATATATATATATATATATTTATTTATTTATTTATTTTGCTTTCTCACTGTCTCCCGCGTTTGCGAGGTAGCGCAAGGAAACAGACGAAAGAAATGGCCCAACTCACCCCCATACACATGTATATACATACACGTCCACACACGCAAATATACATACCTATACATCTCAATGTATACATATATATACACACACAGACATATACATATATACACATGTACATAAGTCATACTGTCTGCCTTTATTTATTCCCATCGCCACCTCGCCACACATGGAATAACATCCCCCTCCCCCCTCATGTGTGCGAGGTAACGCTAGGAAAAGACAACAAAGGCCACATTCGTTCACACTCAGTCTCTAGCTGTCATGTAATAATGCCCGAAACCACAGCTCCCTTTCCACATCCAGGCCCCACACAACTTTCCATGGTTTACCCCAGACGCTTCACATGCCCTGATTCAATCCATTGACAGCACGTCGACCCCGGTATACCACATCGATCCAATTCACTTTATTCCTTGCCCACCTTTCACCCTCATGCATGTTCAGGCCCCGATCACTCAAAATCTTTTTCACTCCATCTTTCCACCTCCAATTTGGTCTCCCACTTCTCCTCGTTCCCTCCACTCCGACACATATATCCTCTTGGTCAATCTTTCCTCACTCATTCTCTCCATGTGACCAAACCATTTCAAAACACCCTCTTCTGCTCTCTCAACCACACTCTTTTTATTTCCACACATCTCTCTTACCCTTACATTACTTACTCCATCAAACCTCACACCACATATTGTCCTCAAACATCTCATTTCCAGCACATCCACCCTCCTGCGCACAACTTTATCCATAGCCCACGCCTCGCAACCATATAACATTGTTGGAACCACTATTCCTTCAAACATACCCATTTTTGCTTTCCGAGATAATGTTCTCGACTTCCAAACATTCTTCAACGCTCCCAGGATTTTCGCCCCTCCCCCACCCTATGATTCACTTCCGCTTCCATGGTCCCATCCGCTGCCAGATCCACTCCCAGATATCTAAAACACTTCACTTCCTCCAGTTTTTCTCCATTCAAACTTACCTCCCAATTGACTTGACCCTCAACCCTACTGTACCTAATAACCTTGCTCTTATTCACATTTACTCTTAACTTTCTTCTTTCACACACTTTACCAAACTCAGTCACCAGCTTCTGCAGTTTCTCACATGAATCAGCCACCAGCGCTGTATCATCAGCGAACAACAACTGACTCACTTCCCAAGCTCTCTCACCAAAACTAATATGGACATCAGACTAGCAACTTAAAAGTTAATATAAATGGCTACAATAAAAAATTAGCATATATATTAATCTGTACGTGTATATATGTTTATATATACTTATTTATGAATACATTTATATTTATCATCATTGTGAATGCATGAATATTGAGTGTCATATAATGACACCCCCAGGCCACCCCTCCACACACACACACACACACACACTATAATCATATTTCCACAATAAACTGATATATATATATATATATATATATATATATATATATATATATATATATATATATACACACATATATATATATATATATATATATATATATATATATATATATATATATATATATATAGGTAAAACCACAATAAAAATTGTATAACAATATCGAAGTTGGTAAAATGAAATAAAACATACTAGAGCACAAGACCTGCCCAGAAACATCGTGCGCCTGGCACCAGGCATTACGGTGGCGTCGGAGGGCAAGAACGGCATAATCCACTGATGTTCAACCTCTGAGCATCTCTTGTGGTCTTTCTGTGCCACAGGTGATCAACACGGGACCCTCGCACAGGTCTCAGGAAATAACTGATCTTAATAACTGATTAACATCATATTTATTTTTCTTTTCTTAAGAAACAATTATAATCAGAGCTGATCGTACAGGACGGGAGGGCACAACGAATGAGTGTGAGGTAACTTTACCCAAGCCTTTTGGAGGCGACCAGTCGAGAGAGAGAGAGAGAGAGAGAGAGAGAGAGAGAGAGAGAGAGAGAGAGAGAGAGAGAGAGAGAGAGAGAGAGAGAGAGGTGAGGGGGAGTAGTGTCTTGCGTGAGGATGGGAGGGAGTGTGTCTGTGGGGGGAGGGAGAGGTTGTGAGCCCAGCTGGAAGTGTTGCCATCAGCCGGGTTCGTCATGGTACTCCACAAATTGGCGACACTTATCGCGTGGTCCGCCACGCTAATTATCAAATAAACACGACGAACACCACGGTCCCCGGGCACGACTGTGGGAGGGAGAGAGACGGGGGGAAGGGGGGGAGGGCAGCAGAGGGAAACACCGATAATTATCATAATGAGAACAGGAGATAAAAATTGATAACTGAAGATGGGGGAGAATTACGTTATGCATATGTGGTGTGAGGTGGTTTGATCGAATAAGTAATGTAAGGGTAAGAGAGATGTGTGGTAATAAAAAGAGTGTGGTTGAGAGAACAGTAGAGGGTGTTTTGAAATGGTTTGGTCACATGGAGAGAATGAGTGAGGAAAGATTGACCAAGAGGATATATGTGTCAGAGGTGGAGGGAACGAGGAGAAGTGGGAAACCAAAGTGGAGGTGGAAAGATGAAGTGAAAAAGATTTTGAGTGATCGGGCCTGAACATGCAGGAGGGTGAAAGGCGTGCAAGGAATAGAGTGAATTGGAACGATGTGGTATACTAGGGTCGACGTGCTGTTAATGGATTGAACCAGGGCATGTGAAGCATCTGGGGTAAACCATGGAAAGTTCTGTGGGGCCTGGATGTGGAAAGGGAGCTGTGGTTTCGGAGCATTATTACATGACAGCTAGAGACTGAGTGTGAACGAATGGGGCCTTTGTTGTCTGTTCCAAGTGCTGGTCATTGACAGTGTTGAATTCCAGCAACAAGATAGTTCTTTTGAGAAATATGTAACTCAGTGAAAAAAATAGGCCAGCAAATCACACACACACACACACACACACACACACACACACACACACATACACACACACACACACAACCTTCGGCAGCATCCCAGCCAACAAAGCCCCCCCCCCCCCTCTTCCCCAGCCTCCCCCACCAGCGACCCCCCCAGCAGTTGCTTCTGGTCACGATTTCAATCAGAGCAAATAGCCAATCAGGCTAGGCCGGGAATTACTGAGGGGCAGGCCCGGCCCGGCCAGGCTGGCAGCTACAGCGGGGATAGACAGGGGACGAGGAGGAGGTGGATGGGATGGACGGGGATGAAGCATGGATAGGTGATAGGGCAATTGAGGGAGGAGAGGGGAGCACTGATGGTAGGCCACACGGGGTGAGGGAGGCACAGGTAAGAGTGGAGGAAGGGAGGGAGGGAGGGAGGGAGGGAGAGGGGGAGGGAGGGAGAGGGAGAGGGAGAGGGAGAGAGAGAGAGAGAGAGTTCAGGGGGAGTGAGGGAGGGAGTGTGGTGGAGGTGATGTTGGAGGAAGGTGGAGGAGACTGGCAGGCCATTTGTTGGAGGGGTCAGGTCGGGACGTGGCGTTTGTTGGAGTAGGGTTGAGGCGTGGCGTTTGTTGGAGGTAAGGTCGTAGCGTGGAGGTTGTTGGAGGTAGAGTTGGGGACACGGGGGTATGGTGGAGGAAGATGGGAGGGAGGGAGGGGGGGTGAGGGGTGTTGTTTGGGGGGGATGAGAGACAAGTTAGTAGTGGGGGGAGGGGGGGTTGTCGTTTATGAAGGCTGGTAAGGGTAGGACTCAGCCCTGAGGGCTGGAGGAGAGGGAAGGTCCTAGCCCTGAGGGCTGGAGGAGAGGGAAGGTCCTAGACCCTGAGGGCTGGAGGAGAGGGAAGGTCCTAGACCCTGAGGGCTGGAGGAGAGGGAAGGTCCTAGACCCTGAGGGCTGGAGGAGAGGGAAGGTCCTAGACCCTGAGGGCTGGAGGAGAGGGAAGATCCTAGACCCTGAGGGCTGGAGGAGAGGGAAGATCCTAGACCCTGAGGGCTGGAGGAGAGGGAAGATCCTAGACCCTGAGGGCTGGAGGAGAGGGAAGGTCCTAGACCCTGAGGGCTGGAGGAGAGGGAAGGTCCTAGACCCTGAGGGCTGGAGGAGAGGGAAGGTCCTAGACCCTGAGGGCTGGAGGAGAGGGAAGATCCTAGACCCTGAGGGCTGGAGGAGAGGGAAGATCCTAGACCCTGAGGGCTGGAGGAGAGGGAAGATCCTAGACCCTGAGGGCAGCTGGCAGAGGGAGAGAGAGATATAGAACCACAGGTAAATAACTCCCGGTTCGAACCCAGCCCATTCCCTGGTGTCCCCCGGAGATCAAACTGCTACAGCTGGTCCACTTGACCACACAAGGATCAGTTATTACACACACACACACACACACACACACACTGGTGTTACCACTGACCACACCACACTGGGGTTACTGCTGACCACACCACACTGGGGTTACCACTGACCACACCACACTGGGGTTACTGCTGACCACACCACACTGGGGTTACCACTGACCACACCACACTGGGGTTACTGCTGACCACACCACACTGGGGTTACTGCTGACCACACCACACTGGGGTTACTGCTGACCACACCACACTGGGGTTACTGCTGACCACCACACTGGTACCACTGACACACCACACTGGGGTTACCACTGACCACACCACACTGGGGTTACTGCTGACCACACCACACTGGGGTTACCACTGACCAACCACACTGGGGTTACTGCTGACCACACCACACTGGGGTTACCACTGACCACACCACACTGGGTTACTGGCTGACCACACCACACTGGGGTTACCACTGACCACACCACACTGGGGTTACTGCTGACCACACCACACTGGGGTTACAGCTGACCACACCACACTGGGGTTACTGCTGACCACACCACACTGGGGTTACCACTGACCACACCACACTGGGGTTACTGCTGACCACACCACACTGGGGTTACCAGCTGACCACACCACACTGGGGTTACCACTGACCACACCACACTGGGGTTACAGCTGACCACACCACACTGGGGTTACCACTGACCACACCACACTGGGGTTACTGCTGACCACACCACACTGGGGTTACCACTGACCACACCACACTGGGGTTACCACTGACCACACCACACTGGGGTTACTGCTGACCACACCACACTGGGGTTACCACTGACCACACCACACTGGGGTTACCTGCTGACCACACCACACTGGGGTTACCACTGACCACACCACACTGGGGTTACCACTGACCACACCACACTGGGGTTACTGCTGACCACACCACACTGGGGTTACTGCTGACCACACCACACTGGGGTTACTGCTGACCACACCACACTGGGGTTACAGCTGACCACACCACACTGGGGTTACCAGTCTGACCACACCACACTGGGGTTACTGCTGACCACACCACACTGGGGTTACCAGCTGACCACACCACACTGGGGTTACCAGCTGACCACACCACACTGGGGTTACCACTGACCACACCACACTGGGGTTACCAGCTGACCACACCACACTGGGGTTACCAGCTGACCACACCACACTGGGGTTACTGCTGACCACACCACACTGGGGTTACCACTGACCACACCACACTGGGGTTACCACTGACCACACCACACTGGGGTTACCACTGACCACACCACACTGGGGTTACTGCTGACCACACCACACTGGGGTTACAGCTGACCACACCACACTGGGGTTACCACTGACCACACCACACTGGGGTTACTGCTGACCACACCACACTGGGGTTACCACTGACCACACCACACTGGGGTTACTGCTGACCACACCACACTGGGGTTACTGCTGACCACACCACACTGGGGTTACCACTGACCACACCACACTGGGGTTACCTGCTGACCACACCACATGGGGTTACCACTGACCACACCACACTGGGGTTACTGCTGACCACACCACACTGGGGTTACCACTGACCACACCACACTGGGGTTACCACTGACCACACCACACTGGGGTTACACTGACCCACACCACCACTGGGTTACCACTGACCAACCACACTGGGTTACTGTGACCACACCCACATGGGGTTACCACTGACCACACCACCACTGGGGTTACTGCTGACCACACCACATGGGGTTACCACCTGACCCACACCACACTGGGGTTACCTGCTGACACACCACACTGGGGTTTACCTGCTGACCCACCACACACTGGGGTTACTGCTGACCACACCACACTGGGGTTACCACTGACCACACCACACTGGGGTTACTGCCTGACCACACCACTGGGGTTACCTGCTGACCCACCACCACACTGGGGTTACTGCTGACACACCACACTGGGGTTACTACTGACCCACCACACTGGGGTTACTGCTGACCACACCACACTGGGTTACCACTGACACCACCCACACTGGGGTTACTGCTGACCACACCCACATGGGGTTACTGCTGACCACACCACACTGGGGTTACCCTGCTGACCACACCACACTGGGGTTACTGCTGACCACACCACATGGGGTTACCACTGACCACACCACACTGGGGTTACTGCTGACCACACCACACTGGGGTTACCACTGACCACACCACACTGGGGTTACACTGACCACACCACACTGGGGTTACTGCTGACCACACCACACTGGGGTTACTGCTGACCACACCACACTGGGGTTACTGCTGACCACACCACACTGGGGTTACCACTGACCACACCACACTGGGGTTACTGCTGACCACACCACACTGGGGTTACCACTGACCACACCACACTGGGGTTACTGCTGACCACACCACACTGGGGTTACCACTGACCACACCACACTGGGGTTACTGCTGACCACACCACACTGGGGTTACCACTGACCACACCACACTGGGGTTACCACTGACCACACCACACTGGGGTTACCACTGACCACACCACACTGGGGTTACCACTGACCACACCACACTGGGGTTACCACTGACCACACCACACTGGGGTTACCACTGACCACACCACACTGGGGTTACTGCTGACCACACCACACTGGGGTTACCACTGACCACACCACACTGGGGTTACCTCTGACCACACCACACTGGGGTTACTGCTGACCACACCACACTTGGGGTTACTGCTGACCACACCACACTGGGGTTACTGCTGACACACCACACTGGGGTTACACTGACACACCACACTGGGGTTACTGACTGACCACACCACACTGGGGTTACCAGCTGACCACACACACTGGGGTTATGCCCTGACCACACCACACTGGGGTTACCCCTGACCACACCACACTGGGGTTACTGCTGACCACACCACACTGGGGTTACTGCTGACCACACCACACTGGGGTTACCACTGACCACACCACACTGGGGTTACTGCTGACCACACCACACTGGGGTTACTGCTGACCACACCCACACTGGGGTTACACTGACCACACCACACTGGGGTTACACTGACCACACCACACTGGGGTTACTGCTGACCACACCACACTGGGGTTACTGCTGACCACACCACACTGGGGTTACTGCTGACCACACCCACTGGGGTTACTGTGACCACACCACACTGGGGTTACTGCTGACCCACACCCACTGGGGTTACCATGACCACACCCACACTGGGGTTACTGCTGACCACACCCACACTGGGGTTACAGCTGACCACACCACACTGGGGTTACCTGCTGACCACACCACCACTGGTCCGACAACATTACCTCCCCCCACTGGGGTACGAGTGACAACAGGGACTGACACACCAACTGGGGTACGACTGACCACACCACACTGGGGTTACACTGACACACCAACTGGGGTTACCTGACCACACACGGTACCATGACCCACACTGGGGTTACTGCTGACCACACACACTGGGGTTACACTGACCACACCACACTGGGGTTACCACTGACACACAGGGACCTCTGAACACACACTGGGGTTACTCTGACCACACCAACTGGGGTTACTGCTGACACGACCACACTGGGGTTACTGACCACACAACTGGGTTACCACTGACCACACACACTGGGGTTACCACTGACCACACCACACTGGGGTTACACTGACCACACCACACTGGGGTTACACTGACCACACCACACTGGGGTTACTACTGACCACACCACACTGGGGTTACACTGACCACACACTGGTACCTGACCACACCACATGGGGTTACCACTGACCACACCACACTGGAGGTATTACACTGACCACACCACACTGGGGTTACCACTGACCACACCACACTGGGGTTACTGCTGACCACACCCACACTGGGGTTACCACTGACCACACCACACTGGGGTTACACTGACCACACCACACTGGGGTTACTGCTGACACACCACACTGGGGTTACCACTGACCAACACCACACTGGGGTTACTGCTGACCACCCACACTGGGGTTACCACTGACCACACCACACTGGGTTACACTGACCACACCACACTGGGGTTACCAATGACCCACACCACACTGGGGTTACCACTGACCCACACCAACTGGGGTTACCTCTGACCACACCACACTGGGGTACTGCTGACCACACCACACTGGGGTTACCACTGACCACACCACACTGGGGTTACCACTGACCCACACCACACTGGGGTTACTGCTGACCACACCACACTGGGGTTACTGCTGACCACACCACACTGGGGTTACCTGCTGACCACACCACACTGGGTTCCCCACTGACCACACCACACTGGGGTTACCACTGACACACCACACTGGGGTTACCACTGACCACACACACTGGGGTTACTGGACCACACAACACTGGGGTTACCCTACAACCACACTGGGGTTACTGCTGACCACACCACACTGGGGTTACCACTGACCACACACACTGGGGTTACCATCTGACCACACCACACTGGGGTTACTGCTGACCACACCACACTGGGTTACCACTGACCACACCACACTGGGGTTACCACTGACCACACCACCACTGGGGTTACTGCTGACACACCACACTGGGGTTACTGCTGACCACACCACACTGGGGTTACCACTGACCACACCACACTGGGGTTACTGCTGACCACACCACACTGGGGTTACTGCTGACCACACCACACTGGGGTTACCACTGACCACACCACACTGGGGTTACCACTGACCACACCACACTGGGGTTACTGCTGACCACACCACACTGGGGTTACCACTGACCACACCACACTGGGGTTACTGCTGACCACACCACACTGGGGTTACCACTGACCACACCACACTGGGGTTACCACTGACCACACCACACTGGGGTTACCACTGACCACACCACACTGGGGTTACCACTGACCACACCACACTGGGGTTACCACTGACCACAGTGGAACACGGCGCCACTGCCACACTGACGGATGAACGAGTAATGCTACATGTTCATCCAGGCGGGACGACATGTGGAAAGAACAAACAGCTTCCATCTGTATATAACAGCAGCCAAGCCTCTCTCTCTCTCTCTCTCTCTCACTCTCTCTCTCTCTCTCTCTCTCATGCCAACCTCACACACCCCCATCCCCAAACTCACCCGTGAGCCTCCCCCACCCCATCCACATCCATCACACACACCTTCCATTCTCCCTTCATCCGCCACCCCCCCACTAACCCTCCCCCTCTTTACAGGTGACAAAGGAAGGGGGAAGGTGGGGGGAGGGGGAGGCTCCTGCCCCCCCCTCATCATGCTGGTAATCCCTGTAATCCGGCTCATAACGGCTGCCACTCTGGTGCGGGGGGGGGGGGGGCAAGAGCGGGATTACACTGGTCGGGATTAGTCCCTCAGGTGAGGAGGGAGGGAGGGAGGGAGGGAGGGAGGGAGGGAGGTTGGTCGCTCACGTGGAGGAAGACTGAGGAGTTGCGGGAGAGTCGGAAATGTGGATCAGGGATCTCTGAAGTGTGAGAAAATGATCCCTGTCTCGAGGGAGACCTGCAGGACCTCGAGGACGACTCAACAACCTCGAGGACGATTGGCACGACCTCGAGGACGATTGGCAGGACCTCGAGAACGACTGAGGGACTTCGAGGACGACTGAGGACCACAAGGAAGACCGGCAGGGCCTCGAGGGAGACTTGCATGGGAGGCTGGTACGGTCTCGAGGAAGACTGGTAAGGCCTCGAGGACGACTGGCAGAGGGCCTCGAGGACGACTTACATCCAACCCGCCACTGGCTGACGGAGTGACGGGCCCTCAACCCTACGACCACAGGAGTGACGGGCCCTCAACCCTACGACCTCAGGAGTGACGGGCCCTCACTAAGGAGTGACGCGTGAGCACCTGGGTGGGGGGGGGGGGCACTTACCACACGAGGGGGTATGCGTCACACGGGTGAAGTGGCCAGGCTGAGAGCACAGGGGTAGTGGCACCAGTGGGCCGTGAGTGTCCCAGTACCTCGTAACTCATAAGTGGCTCAGGGTAGGTGTTTGTGGGTGAGGTGGGTGGGTTGTACGTGGGTAAGGGTGGTGGGTGAGTGGGTGAGGTGGGTGGGTTGTACGTGGGTAAGGGTGGTGGGTGAGTGGGTGAGGTGGGTGGGTTGTACGTGGGTAAGGGTGGTGGGTGAGTGGGTGAGGCTCAGTGGTTATGGGTACAGCAGATGGGTGGGAATATGTGGGTGTGAGACAATAGGTGGGTGGAGGTAGGTGGGTGTGAGACAGTAGGTGGGTGTGAGGCAGTAGGTGGGTGTGAGACAGTAGGTGGGGAAGTCTCAGTGGGTATGGATGGGGGAGGTGGGTGTGAGGCAGTAGGTGGGTGTGAGACAGTAGGTGGGGGAGTCTCAGTGTGTACATGGTTAAGAGATGGGTGGGCGTCGGGAGACATACCTGGAGGTATGTATGGTCTGGAGAGGACAAGAATGCCAGACGGATCCAGCAACCTCAAGTGGGCGTGGGAGGCGTCAACTGGGCGTGCGAGGCGTCAAGTGGGCGTGGGAGGTCTCAAGAGGGTGCTGGAGGTCTCAAGCGGGCGTGGGAGGCTTCAAGTGGGCGTGGGAGGTCTCAGAAGGTCGTGGGAGGTCTCACGTGGGCGTGAGATATCAAGGGGGCGTGGTAGGTCTCAAGTGGGCGTGGGAGATCTCAAGTGATTGTGGGACTTCTTAAATAGGCGTGGGAGATGTAAAGCGGGCGTGGGAGGTCACCAGCAGGCTTGGACACCCTGGGGAAAAAGGCGTGCAGGACCACTACCCAGGGTCCTCCAGCCACCCACTACCTGGGCAAGCAAGCTGCTGGTGCAGCACCAACCCCACCACCACCGTTCATCTCCGGAGAGATCCCTCGTCCCCAGGGCCGCAGTGCGACACCACACCGAGGCCATCCCAGGCTGGCTCACAAGGATATGAGAACAGCCTCTTTCCAACCACAGTAACCATCGTCAACAAGCAGTTGACAACCATTCCACTGTTAGTGTGAACACTGTTTACCCCCCCTCTCCCCCTCCCCCCATCTTTCATTATAACTGATTGTTCACTTCATATCCGAAGTCTTTGGCAGAATCTCAATAAATGAAGTTAATATTATCATTATAATTATCATCATAACTAGCAGAAATAGTAGTAACGGTATTATTAGCAGTATCAATACTATCATTATTACTATTACTATTATTATTATTATCATTATATTCATTATTAACATCATTGATAATATTATCATTATTATTATTATCATTATTATTATTATTACCATTATCATTATTTTGTATTATTATTTTTCATTTTTTTTTTTTTTTTGTCGCTGTCTCCCGCGTTTGCGAGGTAGTGCAAGGAAACAGACGAAAGAAATGGCCCAACCCACCCCCATACACATGTATATACATACGTCCACACACGCAAATATACATACCTACACAGCTTTCCATGGTTTACCCCAGACGCTTCACATGCCCTGATTCAATCCACTGACAGCACGTCAACCCCGGTATACCACATCGCTCCAATTCACTCTATTCCTTGCCCACCTTTCACCCTCCTGCATGTTCAGGCCCCGATCACACAAAATCTTTTTCACTCCATCTTTCCACCTCCAATTTGGTCTCCCTCTTCTCCTCGTTCCCTCCACCTCCGACACATATATCCTCTTGGTCAATCTCTCCTCACTCATTCTCTCCATGTGCCCAAACCATTTCAAAACACCCTCTTCTGCTCTCTCAACCACGCTCTTTTTATTTCCACACATCTCTCTTACCCTTACGTTACTCACTCGATCAAACCACCTCACACCACATATTTTCCTCAAACATCTCATTTCCAGCACATCCATCCTCCTGCGCACAACTCTATCCATAGCCCACGCCTCGCAACCATACAACATTGTTGGAACCACTATTCCTTCAAACATACCCATTTTTGCTTTCCGAGATAATGTTCTCGACTTCCACACATTCTTCAAGGCTCCCAGAATTTTCGCCCTATGATCCACTTCCGCTTCCATGGTTCCATCCGCTGCCAGATCCACTCCCAGATATCTACAACACTTCACTTCCTCCAGTTTTTCTCCATTCAAACTCACCTCCCAATTGACTTGACCCTCAACCCTACTGTACCTAATAACCTTGTTCTTATTCACATTTACTCTTAACTTTCTTCTTTCACACACTTTACCAAACTCAGTCACCAGCTTCTGCAGTTTCTCACATGAATCAGCCACCAGCGCTGTATCATCAGCGAACAACAACTGACTCACTTCCCAAGCTCTCTCATCCCCAACAGACTTCATACTTGCCCCTCTTTCCAAAACTCTTGCATTCACCTCCCTAACAACCCCATCCATAAACAAATTAAACAACCATGGAGACATCACACACCCCTGCCGTAAACCTACATTCACTGAGAACCAATCACTTTCCTCTCTTCCTACACGTACACATGCCTTACATCCTCGATAAAAACTTTTCACTACTTCTAACAACTTGCCTCCCACACCATATATTCTTAATACCTTCCACAGAGCATCTCTATCAACTCTATCATATGCCTTCTCCAGATCCATAAATGCTACATACAAATAATAATAATAATAATAATAATAATAATAATAATAATAATAATAATAATAATAATAATGATAATAATAAAATAATAGCAATACTACTACTACTACTACTACTATTAATAATAATAATAATAATAATAATAATAATAATAATAATAATAATAATAGTAATAATAATAATAATAAAAGGTGAAGATTTGTCGAGGTTTTCAGAAAAGAAGAATGTTGCGGTGAAAAGAGTGGTGAGAGTAAGTGAGCTTGGGAAGGAGACTTGTGTGAGGAAGTACCAAGAGAAACTGAGTACAGAATGGAAAAAGGTGAGAACAAAGGAGGTAAGGGGAGTGGGGGAGGAATGGGATGTATTTAGGGAAGCAGTGATGGCTAGCGCAAAAGATGCTTGTGGCATGAGAAGCGTGGGAGGTGGGTTGATTAGAAAGGGTAGTGAGTGGTGGGATGAAGAAGTAAGATTATTAGTGAAAGAGAAGAGAGAGGCATTTGGACGATTTTTGCAGGGAAATAATGCAGATGAGTGGGAGATGTATAAAAGAAAGAGGCAGGAGGTCAAGAGAAAGGTGCAAGATGTGAAAAACAGGGCAAATGAGAGTTGGGGTGACAGGGTATCCTCAAATTTTAGGGAGAATAAAAAGATGTTTTGGAAGAAGGTAAACAAAGTGCCTAAGACAAGGAAGGAAATGGGAACTTCAGTGAAGGGGGCTAATGGGGAGGTGATAACAAGTAATGGTGATGTGAGAAGGAGATGGAGTGAGTATTTTAAGGAGATGGAGTGAGCATTTTGAAGGTTTGTTGAATGTGTTTGATGATAGAGTGGCAGATATAGGGTGTTTTGGTCGAGGTGGTGTGCAAAGTGAGAGGGTTAGGGAAAATGATTTGGTAAACAGAGAAGAGGTAGTAAAAGCTTTGCGGAAGATGAAAGCCGGCAAGGCAGCGGGTTTAGATGATATTGCAGTAGAATTTATTAAAAAAGGAGGTGACTGTACTGTTGACTGGTTGGTAAGGTTATTTAATGTATGTATGACTCATGGTGAGGTGCCTGAGGATTGGCGGAATGCGTGCATAGTGCCATTGTACAAAGGCAAAGGGGATAAAAGTGAGTGCTCAAATTACAGAGGTATAAGTTTGTTGAGTATTCCTGGGAAATTATATGGGAGGGTATTGATTGAGAGGGTGAAGGCATGTACAGAGCATCAGATTGGGGAAGAGCAGTGTGGTTTCAGAAGTGGTAGAGGATGTGTGGATCAGGTGTTTGCTTTGAAGAATGTATGTGAGAAATACTTAGACAAGTAAATGGATTTGTATGTAGCATTTATGGATCTGGAGAAGGCATGTGATAGAGTTGATAGAGATGCTCTGTGGAAGGTATTAAGAATATATGGTGTGGGAGGAAAGTTGTTAGAAGCAGTGAAAAGTTTTTATCAGGGATGTAAGGCATGTGTACGTGCAGGAAGAGAGGAAAGTGATTGGTTCTCAGTGAATGTCGGTTTGCGGCAGGGGTGTGTGATGTCTCCATGGTTGTTTAATTTGTTTATGGATGGGGTTGTTAGGGAGGTAAATGCACACACACACACACACACTGACCTGACCATGATGAGTCTTGCCCTACATGACCCCCGACACACACACACACACACACACACACACACACACACACACAAACACACACACACACACACTGACCTGACCATGATGAGTCTTGCCCTACATGACCCCCGACACACACACACACACACACACACACACACACACACAAACACACACACACACACACTGACCTGACCATGATGAGTCTTGCCCTACATGACCCCCGACACACACACACACACACACACACACACACACACACACACAAACACACACACACACACACTGACCTGACCATGATGAGTCTTGCCCTACATGACCCCCGACACACACACACACACACACACACACACACACACACACACAAACACACACACACACACACTGACCTGACCATGATGAGTCTTGCCCTACATGACCCCCGACACACACAAACACACACACACACACACACACACACACACACACGGGGGTCAATGATAAACCCGCCTCTCTCATCCATCTTCCTCACCATCTATATATGTACAGTATATATATATATATATATATATATATATATATATATATATATATATATATATATATATCCTTTATCTCCCTCCTTCAGCTTCCTCCATCACCGTTCCTCCCGTTCATACATCAAACTCCAATCTACTTACTCCTCCATCCCTCCAAGTCCCCGATCCATCTTGGTAATGACTCTATATATTCTCCCTCTATCTACCCACGTCCCTCCTATCCTCGCAACCTTCATCCACCTATCCATCTTGGTAACTCCTATTCTCCTTCTTTCTACCCACTTCCCATCTATCCCCCCCCCCCCCCACGCACAGTACTTACCAGGTGCCGGCCGGCCGCCACACGTAAACAAGTCACGACGCCCCCCCTATATCACCAAGCAGAGAGAAAGAGCGAGAGAGGAGGAAGTACGATGGCAAGTACGAGGGCAACAGAAGCAGGAACAGTAGTAGTAGTAGTAGTAGTAGTAGTAGTAGTAGTAGCGGTGGTAGTAGTAGTGGTAGTAGTAGTGGTAAAGGTGGTAGTGGTGGTGGCAGTAATAGTAGTAGTGGTAGGAGTGGTAAAGGTGGTAGTGGTGGTAGTAGTAGTAGTAGTAGTGGTGGTGGTGGTGGTTGTAGTAGATGCAGCACAACACACGGACATGTCACTCCTCCTTTCAGCCACACTAGACCCGCCGTCTGCCCTCCACCACACACATACACACCTGGCCCGGGCCAAGCTGGCCACGGTGGGCCAGCCTCCCTCCCTCCACCCGGCCCGGCCCGGACCTCCAACACAAAACAAAGTCATTAAAACTGGAGGTCTGTAAATCCCTCAGGGTCTGAGAGAGAGAGAGAGAGAGAGAGAGAGAGAGAGAGAGAGAGAGGCGTACACACGGCCCCTCCTTCCCCTCCGAGCTTAAATCCTACAGATCCTCTCCCTCACTCCCTCGAAATCCCCAGGGAATCCCCGTAGAGCGAGGGAGGGGGTGGGGGAACCTCCCCCCCCCCGGGTAAATCCCCACTGTTGACGAGGGATTCAACAAAACGGTGGAAGATGTACTCCCGACCATGGCAGCCAACATGACTACCAGCTGGTGAGGTGCGCCTCCCTCACACATGGGGAAGGGCGGCGTGGCACAGGGCACCAGGCTGCGTTCCACCACCACCACCCGATATGGCAGAACACACACACACACACACACACACACACACACACACACACACAAGGATCAAGACCCAGAGAGAGAGAGAGAGAGAGAGAGAGAGAGAGAGAGAGAGAGAGAGAGAGAGAGAGAGAGAGTCTCACCCTCGTGTTCCCCGTCTCTGATCTATGCATATATGTACAATCTATTTTGTTTACTCTTATACGTGTATATATCATACAAAGGTTTACACATATGTATACATATTTTCTGGGGCCACCCAGGGTCGAGTGCACAGGTTCAAATCCTGGTTGCGGCAATCGGTCCGCAGTTAACCCAGCTGTTCATCTAACCTTAAGAGTTGGTCGATAAAATGAGTACCAGGCTTAAACCTCGGTATATATATATATATATATATATATATATATATATATATATATATATATATATATATATATATATATATATATAGTTACTTTCTACATCCATAATTTCGTCCACCTAGTAAGGTGATGTTAGAGCGCAATAAAAGTCAATTCGTGAGCAATTTCAGTGCCCTAAATAACACCATCACTGTTTTTTTCTTTCCCTTGTCTTGAAGGTCCGTAGGATCCACCCTGCCAGCCACTTTGCATACGGCAGCCGTTGCTTTACCATCTTCGCTGAAGGTCAAGTCATCAGACATCATTACTCCTGAGTCTTTCGCGATACTCATGTGATGTATGACAGCGTCTCTGTCTGTTCTGTATTCTACGTTGATTTTGATGTCTTCATTCCCCCCCCCCCCCAATAACGGGAAGTTGAGATTCATCTCCAGTGAACAGCATGTTGTTCTCGGTGGCCCAGATCACGACTTCATTCATGTATCTTAGTGACCTGTCGTCATCATCTAGTGATGTGATGGTCATATACATAAATTCTTGTATCACCTGCCCAGGATGATACGTAACTGTGGCTTGTGTTCCCGGCAATGTCGGATATCAGAATGAGGAGCAAGGAAGGGTGCAATGAGGAACAGGAGGGGTGCAATGAGGAACAGGAGGGGTGCAATGAGGAACAGGAGGGGTGCAATGAGGAACAGGAGGGGTGCAATGAGGACAGGAGGGGTGCAATGAAGAACAGGAGGGGTGCAATGAGGACAGGAGAGGTGCAATGAAGAACAGGAGGGGTGCAATGAGGAACAGGAGGGGTGCAATGAGGAACAGGAGGGGTGCAATAAGGAACAGGAGGGGTGCAATGAGGACAGGAGGGGTGCAATGAAGAACAGGAGGGGTGCAATGAGGAACAGGAGGGGTGCAATGAGGACAGGAGGGGTGCAATGAGGAACAGGAGGGGTGCAATGAGGACAGGAGGGGTGCAATGAAGAACAGGAGGGGTGCAATGAGGAACAGGAGGGGTGCAATAAGGAACAGGAGGGGTGCAATGAGGACAGGAGGGGTGCAATGAAGAACAGGAGGGGTGCAATGAGGAACAGGAGGGGTGCAATGAGGAACAGGAGGGGTGCAATGAGGAACAGGAGGGGTGCAATGAGGACAGGAGGGGTGCAATGAGGACAGGAGGGGTGCACGCGAAGTTCCTTGGGGACTCAACATGGCAGGGTTTACGTGTTGTGATCTATCACTTCATCTATCAGTGTGTGTGTGTGTGTGTGTGTGGGGGGGGGGGGGGAGGAGGAGACTACCGCGACCACGATTCGAGCCCAAGCGGGACCGATCCCAGTCGGGCCCGGGGCAGCAGCACACGTGAAACCACTGCACCACAGACGTCCCACAGACAAGGTCGACCCGGCCAGGTACACACACACAACACCACACCCGGCCTCTCCAACACTGCCTGACACACAGACCAGGTCGACCCGGCCAGGTACACACAACACCACACCCGGCCTCTCCAACACTGCCAGACACACAGACCAGGTCGACCCGGCCAGGTACACACACACAACACCCGGCCTCTCCAACACTGCCAGACACACAGGTCGCCGTCAACCGTTCGTGAAGCACTCCCTCTCTTGCACGAAAAGTTACGAACGAGAAAGATATCACGAACGAGGCACATTAGCGAACAGACGAGACACAGAACGAATCCTACTGCGTCCAGTTCCCACAATCTCTCGTAAACGGTACGACAGGCGTCGCCAGGACGCGTCCCAACAGACGGTGAGATACGACAATCGTATGTAACGCATATCAACACACACACACACACACACACACACACACACACACACACACACACACATACACACACACACACACCGCCATCACACGCAGCCGACCAGACTGGTCTGTAAGCCTACGATAAGGAGGTCTGGGGGGGTCAGCGAGGAAGGGGGTCTCTCTCTCTCTCTCTCTCTCTCTCTCTCTCTCTCTCTCTCTCTCTCTCTCTCTCTCTCTCTTCCTAGGGGTTGAGGGTGGGGTGGGGACCCACCAGGGGTGGCAGGCCACATGTGATATTAACGTTGTTGACGGAGGAAAGAGCGGGTGTGGCCCGTAACTTGACGTCATGATGAACTTCACTTACTCAAGTTCTCCGTCCAGCGAGAGCAAACTTGCCCCCCCCCCCACACACACCTCCCAACTTTAGGAAGGCAAGTCATACGAACTTAAACATTTAAGACTGAAAAATGACATATATGTATGTGCGTGTGTGTGTGTACGTATACGAAGGGGTCGCTCGCACACACACACACACACACACACATACACATACACACACACACACACACACACTATGTGAACCGATGAAGGAGACGCCACACTGTACAATGTACGTTCAAGAAGAAACCACATATATCAGAACTTATGATATAAGACGGGGCGGGGCGGGGAGGGGAGGGGGAGGTCATATAATAGAACTTTAATATATACGAGAAAGCAGAGGATTTGCCCCATAAAACGATAGATGTATTGAGTTAAAACTTCAGATATGATTTGGGTACAAAACTGGGGGTTCAGTCATGTGTGGTAGGCACAGGGAAAGGTATCTAACACAAACAAACCACATGTTAGAAATCATATCTAACATGCGGGGCCACAAATAAGGCACATCTTAGATCTAACACAAACAAACCATGTTAGAAATCATATCTAACATGTGGGGCCACAAATAAGGCACATCTTAGATCTAACACAAACAAACCATGTTAGAAATCATATCTAACATGCGGGGCCACAAATAAGGCACATCTTAGATCTAACACAAACAAACCATGTTAGAAATCATATCTAACATGTGGGGCCACAAATAAGGCACATCTTAGATCTAACACAAACAAACCATGTTAGAAATCATATCTAACATGTGGGGCCACAAATAAGGCACATCTTAGATCTAACAATGGGTCGAACACGAGGCTCATTCCACCATCCCTCACTACCTAAAAACCTTAGAAAAAAGACGAGGCGAGACCTAAAAAAAAAAGGGGGGGAGGGGGGGTCTAGAGACGAGGCGCCCGGCACTCCCTCCCTCCCTCACCTCCCTCCTCCTTCCCTCCCTCACCTTCCTCCTTCCCTCCCACCCTCCCTCCCTCACCTCCCTACCTCCCTCACCTCCCTCCGTCTGATAGCACCACGCCTCCGACGATGAGGGAGGGAGGCGCCACGTCCCAGCTGCCCCCACCACCACACCATCTCCTTTAACACCACCACCTCCCCCTGCTGCCTAGTATTCAACACGGGCAATAAAACTGCGGATAAATCCCGAGCGAGAGAGGGGGTGCCGGCAGTGTAGGCGGTAATAATGCCGTGAGGACGCTCATGGTACTCCGAGTGATGCCGGCACATACACAATGCCCACGTATGCCACACACACACACACACACACACACACACACACACACACACACTGGAGTAAGTAGTTCCACTGTAGAGTGGTCAATATGCTGGTGTGATACATGCTGGGTCATTAACATGGCAGGAGCAGCAACTGTTATCATTACCATTATTACCCCCCCCCCCCGCAGCCTCTTACCCTTCCCCGACGCCATTAAGGAGACGACGTGACGTCTGACTGGCAATCTCGCGTAGTTTGAGGTGGTTTCTTGACCTGGGATGGCCTTGTGCGAGCCCTTAACTGCCTTCCCTCTACGACACCTGGGTGTGTGTGTGTGTGTTGTCCACCAGCAGGTGCGGGTCAACACCAGCTGGAGGACGCCGGTAACCCGACACTTACGAGCCATCCCTCCACTCACAACCCACACACTAATCCACCCCCAAGCTTTCAACCAGATCGGAAGTGATCTACCTAGGTACATTGTTCTCATATACATTATATATACACATTCGGGGATGTTCTCATATACACTACATACACATTCGGGGTTGTTCTCATATACATTATATACACATTCGAGGTTGTTCTCATATACACTACATACACATTCGTGTAATCGCATGTTTACGAAATGGCGTCCTAGCTTCGTCTCTTCAATGTATATCAACTGACTGTTATATTTCTCTCTTGTGTCTCCCCTGATGAT
>NC_092296.1:16172937-16187937 GCF_036320965.1 Panulirus ornatus | reverse complement strand
ACACTTTACCAAACTCAGTCACCAGCTTCTGCAGTTTCTCACATGAATCAGCCACCAGCGCTGTATCATCAGCGAACAACAACTGACTCACTTCCCAAGCTCTCTCATCCCCAACAGACTTCATACTTGCCCCTCTTTTCAAAACTCTTGCATTCACCTCCCTAACAACCCCATCCATAAACAAATTAAACAACCATGGAGACATCACACACCCCTGCCGCAAACCTACATTCACTGAGAACCAATCACTTTCCTCTCTTCCTAAACGTACACATGCCTTACATCCTCGATAAAAACTTTTCACTGCTTCTAACAACTTGCCTCCCACACCATATATATATATATATATATATATATATATATATATATATATATATATATATATATATATATATATATATATATTATCCCTGGGGATAGGGGATTAAGAATACTTCTCACGTATTCCCTGCGTGTCGTAGAAGGCGACTAAAAGGGGAGGGAGCGGGGGGCTGGAAATCTTCCCCTCTCGTTTTTTTTTTTTAATTTTCCAAAACAAGGAACAGAGAAGGGGGCCAGGTGAGGATATTCCCTCCAAGGCCCAGTCCTCTGTTCTTAACGCTACCTCGCTAACGCGGGAAATGGCGAATAGTTTGAAAGAAAAAAAGAAAGAAAGATATATATATATGAGAATGAGTGAGGAAAGATTGACCAAGAGGATATATGTGTCAGAGGTGGAGGGAACGAGAAGTGCGAGACCAAATTGGAGGTGGAAAGATGGAGTGAAAAAGATCGAGGCCTGAACATGCAGGAGGGTGAAAGGCGTGCAAGGAATAGAGTGAATTGGAACGATGTGGTGTACCGGGGTCGACGTGCTGTCAATGGATCGAAGCAGGGCATGTGAAGCGTCTGGGGTAAACCATGGAAAGTTCTGTGGGGCCTGGATGTGGAAAGGGAGCTGTGGTTTCGGTGCATTATTACATGACAGCTAGAGACTTGAGTGTGAACGAATGGGGCCTTTGTTGTCTTTTCCTAGCACTATCTTGCGCACATGAGGGGGGAGGGGGTTGTTATTCCATGTGTGGCGGGTTGGCGATGGGAATGAATAAAGGCAGACAGTGGGAATTGTGTGCATGGGTATATATGTATGTGTCTGTGTGTGTATATATATATGTGCACATTGAGATTTATAGGTATGTATATTTCCGTGTGCGGACGTGTATGTATATACATGTGTATGGGGGTGGGTTGGGCCATTCTTTCGTCTGTTTCCTTGCGCTACCTCGCAAACGCGGGAGACAGCGACAAAGCAAAATAAAAAAATAATATATATATATATATATATATATATATATATATATATCATTTATTTATTTGCTTTGTCGCTGTCTCCTGCGTTAGCGAGGTAGCGCAAGCAAACAGACGAAAGAATGGCCCAACCCACCCACATACACATGTATATACATACACGTCCACACACGCAAATATACATACCTATACATCTCAACGTATACATATATATACACACACAGGCATATACATATACACACATGTACATAATTCATACTGTCTGCCTTTATTCATTCCCATCGCCAACCCGCCACACATGGAATAACATCCCCCTCCCCCCCTCATGTGTGCGAGGTAGCGCTAGGAAAAGACAACAAAGGCCCCATTCGTTCACACTCAGTCTCTAGCTGTCATGTAATAATGCACCGAAACCACAGCTCCCTTTCCACATCCAGGCCCCTCAGAACTTTCCATGGTTCACCCCAGACGCTTCACATGCCCTGCTTCGATCCATTGACAGCACGTCGACCCCGGTACACCACATCGTTCCAATTCACTCTATTCCTTGCACGCCTTTGACCCTCCTGCATGTTCAGGCCCCGATTACTCAAAATCTTTTTCACTCCATCTTTCCACCTCTAATTTGTCTCGCACTTCTCCTCGTTCCCTCCACCTCTGACACATATATCCTCTTGGTCAATCTTTCCTCACTCACTCTCTCCATGTGGCTAAACCACTTCAACACACCCTCTTCTGCTCTCTCAACCACACTCTTTTTATTACTATACATCTCTCATACCCTATTATTACTTACTCGATCAAACCACCTCTCATCACATATTGTCCTCAAACATATTTCCAGCACATCCACCCTCTTGCGCACAACTCTATCCATAGCCCACGCCAAACAACCATATAACATTGTTGGAACCACTATTCCTTCAAACATACTCATTTTTGCTTTCCGAGATAATAATTTCGACTTCCACACATTCTTCAACGCTCCCAGAACTTTCGCCCCCTCCCCAAGCCTATGATTCACTTCCGCTTCCATGGTTCCATCCGCTGCCAAATCCACTCCCAGATATCAAAAACACTTCACTTCCTCCAGTTTTTCTCCATTCAAACTTACCTCCCAATTGAATTGACCCTCAACCCTACTGTACCTAATAATCTTGCTCTTATTCACATTTACTCTCAGCTTTCTTCTTTCACACACTTTACCAAACTCAGTCACCAGCTTCTGCAGTTTCTCACATGAATCAGCCACCAGCGATGTATCATCAGCGAACAACAACTGACTCACTTCCCAAGCACTCTCATCCACAACAGACTCCATACTTGCATTCACCTCCCTAACAAACCCATCCATGAACAAATTAAACAACCATGGAGACATCACACACCCCTGCCGCAAACCTACATTCACTGAGAGCCAATCACGTACACGTACACATGCCTTACATCCTCGATGAAAATTTTTCACTGCTTCTAACAACTTGCCTCCCACACACCATATATTCTTAATACCTTCCACAGAGCATCTCTATCAACTCTACCATAATGCCTTCTCCAGATCCATAAATGCTACATACAAATCCATTTGCTTGTCTAAGTATTTCTCACATACATTCTTCAAAGCAAACATCTGATCCACACTTCCTCTATCACTTCTGAAACCACACTGCTCTTCCCCAATCTGATGCTCTGTACATGCCTTCACCCTCTCAATCAATACCCTCCCATATAATTTACCAGGAATACTCAACAAACTTATACCTCTGAAATTTAAGCACTCATCTTTGTCCCCTTTGCCTTTGTACAATGGCACTAGGCACGCATTCCGCCAATCCTCAGGCACCTCACCTTGAATCACACATACATGAAATAACCTTACCAACCTGTCAACAATACAGTCACCCTCTTTCTTAATAAATTCCACTGCAATACCATCCAAACCCACTGCTTTGCCGGCTTTCATCTTCCGCAAAGCTTTTACTACCTCTTATCTGTTTACCAAATCATTTTCCCTTACCCTCTCACTTTGCACACCTCCTAGACCAAAACACCCTATACCTGCCACTCTATCATCAAACACATTCAACAAACCTTCAAAATACTCACTCCATCTTCTTTTCACATCACCACTACTTGTTATCACCTCCCCATTAGCCCCCTTCACTGAAGTTCCCATTTGTTCCCTTGTCTTATGCACTTTATTTACCTCCTTCCAAAATATCTTTTTATTCTCCCTAAAATTTAAAGATACTCTCTCACCCCAACTCTCATTTGCCCTTTTTTTCACCTCTTGCACCTTTCTCTTGACCTCCTGCCTCTTTCATTTATACATCTCCCACTCATTTGCATTATTTCCCTGCAAAAATCGTCCAAATGCCTCTCTCTTCTCTTTCACTAATAATCTTACTTCTTCATCCCACCACTCACTACCCTTTCAAATCTGCCCACCTCCCACGCTTTTCATGCCACAAGCATCTTTTGCGCAAACCATCACTGCTTCCCTAAATACATCCCATTCCTCCCCCACTCCCCTTACCTCCTTTGTTCTCACCTTTTTCCATTCTGTACTCAGTCTCTCCTGGTACTTCCTCACACAAGTCTCTTTCCCAAGCTCACTTACTCTCACCACTCTCTTCACCCCAACTTTCTCTCTTCTTTTCTGAAAACCCCTACAAATTTTCACCTTCGCCTCCACAAGACAATGATCAGACATCCCTCCAGTTGCACCTCTCAGCACATTTACATCCAAAAGTCTCTCTTTCGCTCGCCTATCAATTAACACGTAATCCAATAACGCTCTCTGGCCATCTCTCCTACTTTCATACGTATACTTATGTATATCTCGCTTTTTAAACCAGGTATTCCCAATCACCAGTCCTTTTTCCGCACATATATCTACAAGCCCTTCATTATTTCCATTTACAACACTGAACACCCCATGTACACCAATTATTCCCTCAACTGCCACATACTCACCTTTGCATTCAAATCACCCATCACTATAACCCGGTCTCGTGCACCTAAACTACTAACACACTCATTCAGCTGCTCCCAAAACACTTGCCTCTCATGATCTTTCTTCTCATGCCCAGGTGCATATGCACCAACAATCACCCATCTCTCTCCATCAACTTTCAGTTTTACTCATATCAATCCAGAGTTTACTTTCTTACACTCTATCACATACTCCCACCACTCCTGTTTCAGGAGTAGTGCTACTCCTTCCCTTGCTCTTGTCCTCTCCCTAACCCCTGACTTTACTCCCAAGACATTCCCAAACCACTCTTCCCCTTTGCCCCTGACCTTCGTTTCACTGAGAGCCAAAACATCCAGGTTCCTTTCCTAAAACATACTACCTATCTCTCCTTTTTTCTCATCTTGGTTACATCCACACACATTTAGACACCCCAATCTGAGCCTTCGAGGAGGATGAGCACTCCCCGCGTGACTCCTTCTTCTGTTTCCCTTTTTAGAAAGTTAAAATACAAGGAATAGAGGGTTTCTAGCCCCCCGCTCCCGTCCCCTTTAGTCGCCTTCTACGACATGTGAGGAATGCGTGGGAAGTATTCTTTCTCCCCTATATATATATATATATATATATATATATATATATATATATATATATATATATATATATATATATATATATATATTGGAAAGGATCACAATTGAGCGCGTGATCAAGTATATTCCTATGAGTCCACGGGGAAAATGAAACACGATAAGTTTCCAAGTGCACTTTCGTGTAAAAATCACATCATAAGGGGAGACACAATCGCATGTTTACCATATGGCGTCCTAGCTACGTCTCTTCGATGTATATCAACTGTTATATTTCTCTCTTGTTTCTCCCCTGATGATATGATTATTACACGAAAGTGCACTTGGAAACTTATCGTGTTTCATTTTCCCCGTGGACTCATACGAATATATATATATATATATATATATATATATATATATATATATATATATATATATATATATATATATATATATATATATATATCTTTTTTTCCCTGGAAAAGGTGGAGAATCTTTCTTTCATCAGCCGGCGACCATAGAAGCCGGGGTCTGGGTCTGCCTGCCCCACCACTCCCCCCCCACCCCACCCCACCTTCAAAGGCCCCGGAGCATACGTGCGGAAACGAAGCTAATGCCAGCCCCAGGAGCGTCCCCCCGCCCCCTCCTCCCTCCCGCACACACACACACACACACACACCTCCCTCCCCTCGCCACGCTCCCGTGAACGCTCAACATGCTCCCTTCTTCCTCCCCCCCGCCTGTCTGTCTGTCTATATACTGGTTCGCTGATATATCTGGCAAAGACGACGGTGACGTACCAGGTACGTACGGTACACATGCTCACACAACAGATGGTACACATGCTCCTACAAGTGGTACAGACGGTACACATGCTCCCACAAGTGGTACAGTGGGTACACATGCTCCCACAAGTGGTACAGTGGGTACACATGCTCCCACAAGTGGTACAGACGGTACACATGCTCCCACAAGTGGTACAGACGGTACACATGCTCCCACAAGTGGTACAGACGGTACACATGCTCCCACAAGTGGTACAGTGGGTACACATGCTCCCACAAGTGGTACAGACGGTACACATGCTCCCACAAGTGGTACAGACGGTACACATGCTCCCACAAGTGGTACAGTGGGTACACATGCTCCCACAAGTGGTACAGACGGTACACATGCTCCCACAAGTGGTACAGTGGGTACACATGCTCCCACAAGTGGTACAGTGGGTACACATGCTCCCACAAGTGGTACAGACGGTACACATGCTCCCACAAGTGGTACAGACGGTACACATGCTCCCAGAGCCGGTACCAAACCCTCCCAGACCCTCTGCCACGCCTTACATTTAACCCATGATCCATCAATGACCACGCCAGGTCCTTCATGCTCCGGCCCACACACTGGGCGAACACAAGTACTTCCGGATGTATATAAACGACTCCACAATAAACCTTGGAAAAACACAAACATATCTCAACACATACACCGGCTTGGGTAGTGCCTGCTTGCCTGCCTGCTTGCTTGCTTGCTAGGTTCGTTCCTTTCCTGCTTGGTTGGCTGGTTGCCTACTGGCCCTCCTGCTTGGTTGGTTGGTTGTCTGCTGGCCTTCCTGCTTCGATGGTTGCTTGCCTGCTGGCCTTCCTGCTTGGATGGTTGGTTGTCTGCGGGCCTTCCTGCTTGGTTGGTTGGTTGTCTGCTAGCCTTCCTGCTTGGTTGGTTGTCTGCTGGCCTTTCTGCTTGGATGGTTGGTTGCCTGCTGGCCTTTCTGCTTGGTTGGTTGGTTGCCTGCTGGCCTTCCTGCTTGGATGGTTGCTTGCCTGCTGGCCTTCCTGCTTGGATGGTTGCTTGCCTGCTGGCCTTCCTGCTTGGATGGTAGGTAGTCTGGTGGCCTTCCTGCTTGGATGGTTGGTTGTCTGCTGGCCTTCCTGCTTGGTTGGTTGGTTGTCTGCTGGCCTTCCTGCTTGGTTGGTTGTCTGCTGGCCTTTCTGCTTGGATGGTTGCTTGCCTGCTGGCCTTTCTGCTTGGTTGGTTGGTTGCCTGCTGGCCTTCCTGCTTGGTTGGTTGGTTGTCTGCTGGCCTTCCTGCTTGGTTGGTTGTCTGCTGGCCTTTCTGCTTGGATGGTTGCTTGCCTGCTGGCCTTTCTGCTTGGTTGGTTGGTTGCCTGCTGGCCTTCCTGCTTGGTTGGTTGGTTGTCTGCTGGCCTTCCTGCTTGGTTGGTTGTCTGCTGGCCTTTCTGCTTGGATGGTTGCTTGCCTGCTGGCCTTTCTGCTTGGTTGGTTGGTTGCCTGCTGGCCTTCCTGCTTGGATGGTTGCTTGCCTGCTGGCCTTCCTGCTTGGATGGTTGCTTGCCTGCTGGCCTTCCTGCTTGGATGGTTGCTTGCCTGCTGGCCTTCCTGCTTGGATGGTTGGTTGTCTGCTGGCCTTCCTGCTTGGTTGGTTGGTTGTCTGCTGGCCTTCCTGCTTGGTTGGTTGTCTGCTGGCCTTTCTGCTTGGATGGTTGCTTGCCTGCTGGCCTTTCTGCTTGGTTGGTTGGTTGCCTGCTGGCCTTCCTGCTTGGATGGTTGCTTGCCTGCTGGCCTTCCTGCTTGGATGGTTGCTTGCCTGCTGGCCTTCCTGCTTGGATGGTAGGTAGTCTGGTGGCCTTCCTGCTTGGATGGTTGGTTGTCTGCTGGCCTTCCTGCTTGGTTGGTTGGTTGTCTGCTGGCCTTCCTGCTTGGTTGGTTGTCTGCTGGCCTTCCTGCTTGGTTGGTTGTCTGCTGGCCTTCCTGCTTGGTTGGTTGGTTGTCTGCTGGCCTTCCTGCTTGGATGGTTGGTTGCCTGCTGGCCTTCCTGCTTGGATGGTTGGTTGCCTGCTGGCCTTCCTGCTTGGTTGGTTGGTTGCCTGCTGACCTTCCTGCTTGGTTGGTTTGTTGCCTGCTGGCCTTCCTGCTTGGATGGTTGGTTGCCTGCTGGCCTTCCTGCTTGGTTGGTTGGTTGCCTGCTGGCCTTCCTGCTTGGATGGTTGGTTGCCTGCTGGCCTTCCTGCTTGGTTGGTTGGTTGCCTGCTGGCCTTCCTGCTTGGTTGGTTGGTTGCCTGCTGGCCTTCCTGCTTGGATGGTTGGTTGTCTGCTGGCCTTCCTGCTTGGTTGGTTGTCTGCTGGCCTTCCTGCTTGGATAGTTGGTTGTCTGCTGGCCTTCCTACTTGATTGGTTGGTTGTCTGCTAGCATTCCTGCTTGGTTGGTTGCTGCTGGCCTTCCTGCTTAGATGGTCGGTTGCCTGCTGGCCTTCCTGCTTGGTTGGTTGGTTGTCTGCTGGCCTTCCTGCTTGGTTGGTTGGTTGCCTGCTGACCTTCCAGCTTGGTTGGTTGCTGCTGGCCTTCCTGCTTGGATGGTCGGTTGCCTGCTGGCCTTCCTGTTTGGTTGGTTGGCTGTCTGCTGGCCTTCCTACTTGATTGGCTGGTTGTCTGCTAGCCTTCCTGCTTGGTTGGTTGCTGCTGGCCTTCCTGCTTGGATGGTCGGTTGCCTGCTGGCCTTCCTGCTTGGTTGGTTGGTTGTCTGCTGGCCTTCCTGCTTGGTTGGTTGGTTGCCTGCTGACCTTCCTGCTTGGTTGGTTGGTTGCCTGCTGGCCTTCCTGCTTGGATGGTTGGTTGCCTGCTGGCCTTCCTGCTTGGATGGTTAGTTGCCTGCTTGGTTGCCTGTTGGCCTTCCTTCTTGGATGGTTGGTTCCCTGCTGGCCTTCCTGCTTGGTTGGTTGGTTGCCTGCCGGCCTTCCTGCTTGGTTGGTTGGCTGCCTGCTGACCTTCCTGCTTGGATGGTTGGTTGCCTGCTGGCCTTCCTGCTTGGATGATTAGTTGCCTGCTTGGTTGCCTGTTGGCCTTACTGCTTGGATGGTTGGTTACCTGCTGGCCTTCCTGCTTGGTTGCCTGCTGGCCTTCCTGCTTGGATGGTTGTTCGCCTGTTGGCCTGCCTGCTTGGATGGTTGCTCGCCTGTTGGCCTGCCTGCTTGGATGGTTGGTTGCCTACTGGCCTTCCTGCTTGGATGGTAGGTTGCCTGCTGGCCTTCCTGCTTGGATGGTTGGTCGCCAGTTGGCCTGCCTACTTGGATGGTCAGGTGATTGCTTGCCTGCTCGGGTGGTTCCCCAAGTCTCTACATTTCAGCCCCGACCATTCTAATGTTCCTTCACAGTGTTGTTAACAGACAGCACCAGGCCAGGCCAGGCCAGGCATCAAGGGTCAGGCCAGCCTCTCTCTCTCTCTCTCTTACCCTACCATACCCTTAGTCTCCTTAACCTCCCCCCTAACCCCCTACTCTCTCTCGAGCACGACGGTACGACCCTTGAACACGACGGTGCGACCCTTGAGCACGAAAGTGCGACCCTTGAGCACGACAGTGCGACCCTTGAACACGACGGTGCGACCCTTGAACACGACGGTACGACCCTTGAACACGAAGGTGCGACCCTTGAACACGACGGTGCGACCCTTGAGCACGACAGTGCGACCCTTGAACACGACGGTGCGACCCTTGAACACGACGGCACGACCCTTGAGCACGGTACGACGCTTGTGCACGACGGTGCGACCCTTGAGCACGACGGTGCGACCCTTGAGCACGACGGTGCGACCCTTGAGCACGACGGTACGACCCATGAGCACGACAGTGCGACCCTTGAGCACGACGGTGTGACCCTTGAGCACGACGGTACGACCCTTGAACACGACGGTGCGACCCTTGAACACAACGGTACGACCCTTGAGCACGACGGTACGACCCTTGAGCACGACGGTACGACCCTTGAACACGACGGTGCGACCCTTGAACACAACGGTACGACCCTTGAGCACGACGGTACGACCCTTGAGCACGACGGTACGACCCTTGAACACGACGGTACGACCCTTGAACACGACGGTACGACCCTTGAGCACGACGGTACGACCCTTGAGCACGACGGTACGACCCTTGAGCACGACGGTACGACCCTTGAGCACGACGGTACGACCCTTGAGCACGACGGTACGACCCTTGAACACGACGGTGCGACCCTTGAGCACGACGGTACGACCCTTGAGCACGACGGTACGACCCTTGAGCACGACGGTACGACCCTTGAGGACGACGGTACGACCCTTGAGCACGACGGTACGACCCTTGAGCACGACGGTACGACCCTTGAGGACCACCACCACGACACCAGCTCCAAACACCCGCCCTCCCCCCCAGCCCAGGGCGGGCTCCCCTCCCCCTCCGGAGGCCAGACTGAAGGCAAGCCAGCAACTCCTTAGCCCAGGGATGGGCCCTCCACGCGCCCCTGTTTAAATATCCAATTCTTCCTCGCTCAGCTGAAAAATGGCCTCTGCAAAGAGGGGGAGGGAGGGAGGGAGGGAGGGAGGGAGGATGAGATGTGAGAGAGGGAGGGAGAGAGGAAGAGGAGGAGCAGGAAGATGTGAGAGTGTGTGCAGGGTCCTCTCACAGATGATGGATCACAGGAGAGAGAGAGAGAGAGAGAGAGAGAGAGAGAGAGAGAGAGAGAGAGAGAGAGAGAGAGAGAGAGAGAGCGCAGTGGAAGGCAAAAGGGGGCGTCCTCCTGGCTATACACAATGGACGGCTCGGCTTCGAATCTCGACACCTCTCCTCACACACACACACACACACACACACACACACACACACACACACACACACACACAAACACACACAATCCTCAACTGTCTCCTACGCGGGGCGGGGCGGGGCGGGGCGGGGCGGGGCGGGGAGGGGCGGGGCGGGGCGGGGGGGCCTCGGGTGGGTCGACTACGTGGCGATACGTCTTTATATTCTATACTTCACGTACGACCTGGGGAGACTACGGGGCTTCTGCCCGCTGACGAGGGAGGGACGGGCCTACCAAGTGACCAAGGGAAGACAGACCCACCTGGGTGTGTACACACGCCTGCCTGGACACTGGACCTTCACCAGAGCGTCACGTGGAGCACAATGTGCGAGCATAATGTTAACTCCCATGTAATATTTATCTTCAATCATTCTTCTTACGGTATCTCTCTACATCTTCGTCTTTTTCTTTCTCTTCTTATTCGTCTTCTTTCTCTTCTTCTTCCTCTTCTTCTTCTTCTTCTTCTTCTTCTTT
The DNA here is from genome assembly GCF_036320965.1 of Panulirus ornatus. Taxonomy (NCBI): domain Eukaryota; kingdom Metazoa; phylum Arthropoda; class Malacostraca; order Decapoda; family Palinuridae; genus Panulirus; species Panulirus ornatus. Next base: position 16,177,000 of record NC_092296.1, on the reverse strand, counting down.
TTCTTTCTCTTTCTCTTCTTCCTTCTTCTTCTTCTTCATTGTGTTGAATCTACTTCGACCAGGTAGGGAGCTGGAAGCTGGTGTGTGTGTGTGTGTGTGTGTGTGTGTGTGTGTGTGTGTGTGTGTGTGTGAGAAGGAAATTACCTCAGGACGGGCGGGGGGGAGGAGGAACAGGGAGGTGGCGGGCGGTGGCGGTGGTGCGGGGAGGAGGAGGAGGAGGAGGAGGAGGAAGGCGGGGGGAAGACGAGCAGACTTCCCGTTCATATTTCCAGGCTAAGATAATCTCACATCCGTACATCTCTCCACTTCCAGGATAATCCTTCCAGCTGCGGGGAAGAAGACGGCGACTAGTCCATCCTCCAGCTGGAATATCTCCGGCCTGAGGTAACCAAGAGTGCAATGGCGGGAGGTCGCCCCAACTCGCGCGCGTGCGCCCGAAGGAATATTAGAGGGAATTCCAAAACACCATGTTCAACATTCCTACTGTATCATATGACATTCCAAAACACCATGTTCAACATATTACAGAGGTATAAGTTTATTGAGTATTCCTGGCAAATTGTATGGGAGGATATTGAGTGAGAGGGGGAAGGCATGTACAGAGCATCAGATTGGGGAAGAGCAGTGTGGTTTCAGAAGTGGTAGAGGATGTGTGGATCAGGTGTTTGCTTTCAAGAATGTATGTGAGAAATACTTAGAAAAGCAAATGGATTTGTATGTAGCATTTATGGATCTGGAGAAGGCATATGATAGAGTTGATAGAGATGCTCTGTGGAAGGTATTAAGAATATATGGTGTGGGAGGAAAGTTGTTAGAAGCTGTGAAAAGTTTTTATCGAGGATGTAAGGCATGTGTACGTGTAGGAATAGAGGAAAGTGATTGGTTCTCAGTGAATGTAGGTTTGCGGCAGGGGTGTGTGATGTCTCCATGGTTGTTTAATTTGTTTATGGATGGGGTTGTTAGGGAGGTGAATGCAAGAGTTTTGGAAAGAGGGGCAAGTATGAAGTCTGTTGGGGATGAGAGAGCTTGGGAAGTGAGTCAGTTGTTGTTCGCTGATGATACAGCGCTGGTGGCTGATTCATGTGAGAAACTGCAGAAGCTGGTGACTGAGTTTGGTAAAGTGTGTGAAAGAAGAAAGTTAAGAGTAAATGTGAATAAGAGCAAGGTTATTAGGTACAGTAGGGTTGAGGGTCAAGTCAATTGGGAGGTGAGTTTGAATGGAGAAAAACTGGAGGAAGTGAAGTGTTTTAGATATCTGGGAGTGGATCTGGCAGCGGATGGAACCATGGAAGCGGAAGTGGATCATAGGGTGGGGGAGGGGGCGAAAATTCTGGGAGCCTTGAAGAATGTGTGGAAGTCGAGAACATTATCTCGGAAAGCAAAAATGGGTATGTTTGAAGGAATAGTGGTTCCAACAATGTTGTATGGTTGCGAGGCGTGGGCTATGGATAGAGTTGTGCGCAGGAGGATGGATGTGCTGGAAATGAGATGTTTGAGGACAATGTGTGGTGAGAGGTGGTTTGATCGAGTAAGTAACGTAAGGGTAAGAGAGATGTGTGGAAATAAAAAGAGCGTGGTTGAGAGAGCAGAAGAGGGTGTTTTGAAATGGTTTGGGCACATGGAGAGAATGAGTGAGGAAAGATTGACCAAGAGGATATATGTGTCGGAGGTGGAGGGAACGAGGAGAAGAGGGAGACCAAATTGGAGGTGGAAAGATGGAGTGAAAAAGATTTTGTGTGATCGGGGCCTGAACATGCAGGAGGGTGAAAGGAGGGCAAGGAATAGAGTGAATTGGAGCGATGTGGTATACCGGGGTTGACGTGCTGTCAGTGGATTGAATCAAGGCATGTGAAGCGTCTGGGGTAAACCATGGAAAGCTGTGTAGGTATGTATATTTGCGTGTGTGGACGTATGTATATACATGTGTATGGGGGTGGGTTGGGCCATTTCTTTCGTCTGTTTCCTTGCGCTACCTCGCAAACGCGGGAGGCAGCGAAAAAGAAAAAAAAAAAAAAAAAAAAAAAAAATATATATATATATATATATATATATATATATATATATATATATATATATATATATATATTTTTTATACTTTGTCGCTGTCTCCCGCGTTTGCGAGGTAGCGCAAGGAAACAGACGAAAGAAATGGCCCAACCCCCCCCATACACATGTACATACACACGTCCACACACGCAAATATACATACCTACACAGCTTTCCATGGTTTACCCCGACGCTTCACATGCCTTGATTCAATCCACTGACAGCACGTCAACCCCTGTATACCACATCGCTCCAATTCACTCTATTCCTTGCCCTCCTTTCACCCTCCTGCATGTTCAGGCCCCGATCACACAAAATCCTTTTCACTCCATCTTTCCACCTCCAATTTGGTCTCCCTCTTCTCCTCGTTCCCTCCACCTCCGACACATATATCCTCTTGGTCAATCTTTCCTCACTCATTCTCTCCATGTGCCCAAACCATTTCAAAACACCCTCTTCTGCTCTCTCAACCACGCTCTTTTTATTTCCACACATCTCTCTTACCCTTACGTTACTTACTCGATCAAACCACCTCACAAACCCAAAACATTGCCCTCAAACATCTCTTTCCACACATCATTCTCCTGGCGCCCTATCCATAGCCCACGCCTCGCAACCATAAAACATTGTGGAACTACTATTCCTTAAACCATCCCATTTTTGCTTTCCGGGATTATGTTCTCGACTCCACACATTTTTCAAGGCTCCCAAATTTTCGCCCCCTCCCCAACCCTATGATCCACTTCCCCCTTTCCCTGGTTCCATCGCTGACAGATCCACTCCCAGATATCTAAAACACTCACTTCCCTCCAGTTTTTCACCATTCAAACTCACCTCCCAATTGACTTGACCCTCAAAACCCCACGTCCTAATAACCTATAATAAATTCCTTTCTTTCTTTTAAACTATTCGCCAAATTTTCCCGCCGGGTTAGCGAGGTAGCGTAACGAACAGAGACTGGGCCTTTTTGGAATATCCTCACCTGCCCACTCTGTTCCTTCTTTGGAAAATCAAAAAAAAAAAAAAAAAAAACGAGAAGGGGGATTTCCCAGCCCCCCCCCCCCCCCCCCCCCCCCCCCGCTCCCTCCCCTTTTAAGTCGCCTTCTACGACACGCAAGGAATACGTGGAAGTATTCCTTAATACCCCTAACCCAGGATAATATATTATGAAATATGAAAATGGGTCCTTTACACATCAGCAAATGAACCTAAATGAAGCCATGAAATGAGAAGAATTTGAACATGGATCGTACAAAACTATTTTATATATTATGAGTATTTGAGGAGCAAGTCGGCTTTTTCAACTGCTTGGTTACTAATGGTACGACCTTGAGCACAACAGAAAGAACGACCTGAGCACAATAGTCATAAACCCTGAGCATGATGAGTTCGGTCTTTGAGCTGTGTGATTTCCGCGTTAGCGAGTAGCGACAGGAAAACACAACAATGACCAACATTCGTTCACACTCTGTCTCTAGCTGTCATGTATAAATGCAGCGAACAACCAGCGCCCTAATCCACATCTAGGCCCCACAATAACTTTTCCATGGTATAACCCCAGACGTTTCACATCCCTGGTTTAGTCCATTTCCAGCACGTTGACCCAGTATACCACATCATTCCCATCTAAATCACCACTTCAACGACAGTTTCTCACTCGACAGCCACCAGTGCTGTATCATCGGCGAACAATTGACTCTCTCCCAGAGCCCCTCTCAATCCCAACAACTGCATAACTCGCCCCTCTCTCCAAAACGCTTACATTTGACATCCCTAACCAACCCCATCCAAAAATAATCAAACAACCATGGGACATCACACGCCCTGGCCTCAGACCGACCGTCATTTGGAACCAATAATTGGAAGGCCACCAGTCATTATACTCAAATGTGTAACACCCAGCTCAAAGACCGAACCATCATGCTCAAGGTCATACTATTGTGGGCTCAAGGGTCCGTTCTGTTGTGCTCAAGGGTCGTACATAGTCACCAAGCAAGTTAAAAAGACACCTGCTCCT
>NC_092296.1:16160173-16172837 GCF_036320965.1 Panulirus ornatus | reverse complement strand
ATATATATAATATTATACCGATACATCAACCCCACAATGAAGTAGGGAGAACAAGACCATCACAGATGTGCGGTACAAACAGGGGGTGTGGGACGGGGACAGGTGTTAACAAAAGTGTGTAATGACACACACACACACACACACACACACACACAAGTTGTATTTTACAACACAGAACCTCTACCCGGGCTGTCGGTCAGGAAGACAATTGGGAAATGGGCCGGGAAAATTTTTCGGATAACTGCATCAAATTTCAAGAGACGTCCGTGCTTTGAGGATTAATTCAGAGGGGCGCCATGTCTTAATTAATCCACCCCCCCCCCCCCCGTATCAATTAATACCATCATTAAATTCTTTATCATTGGAAGATTATATAAATGAGGGGGGGGGTGAGTGGGGGTAGGGGGAACGAGGACCACAAGGACCTTTAAACTGAGGTAGGGGTTTTTTTCCCAAGAGAACATGGGACCATCCCATGTCCCGTCCATCATGGGGCAGGCTAACAGGACCATTAGTACAAGGGTTCGGGTTTGAAGATGGGACCATTGTGATGGTTTTCCCCGTGGTCCAAAATGTCTACGGGGGACCATGAGGACCACTGCGGGGGGTCCTTACGGTGGGAAAGACCACAGCTGGTGCAGACCAAGGGGCGCACCCCACACAAAACAAGATGGGGAACAACTAGTGTAAAAAATTTCCCCTCTCCTCCTTCCTTTAAACAAATAAGTAATTAATAAACCCCTTACTCACAGGCAATCCCCTGTCATCCCCCTAATTCAAGGACTAGCGAATGGGTACCTGGCTTGTGCGTATATATATATATATATATATATATATATATATATATATATATATAATAATATAAATATATATATATTTTTTCTCCCCCAGGGCCATTCGCCATTTCCCGCGTTAGCGAGGTGCGTTAAAGAACAGAGGACTGGGCCTTTGAGGAATATCCTCACTTGGTCCCCTTTTTCTTTTCCTTCTTTTGGAAAATTAAAAAAAAAAAAACGATAGGGGAGAATTTCCAACCCCCGCTCCCCTCCCTTTTAGTCGCCTTCTACGACACGCAGGGAATACGTGGGAAATATTCTTTCTCCCCTATCCCCAGGGATAATATATATATATATATATATATATATATATATATATATATATATATATATATATATATATATATATATATATATATACATATATATATTGGAAAGGATCACAATTTGGCGCGTGATCAAGATATTCCTATGAGTCCACGGGGAAAATGAAACACGGTAAGTTCCCAAGTGCACTTTCGTGTAATAATCACATCATCAGGGGAGACACAAGAGAGAAATGTAACAGTCAGTTGATATACATGTGATTATTACACGAAAGTGCACTTGGGAACTTTCGTGTTTCATTTTCCCCGTGGACTCATAGGAATATCTTGATCACGCGCCAAATTGTGATCCTTTCCAATATATATATATATATATATATATATATATATATATATATATAGGGGAGAAAGAATATTTCCCACGTATACCCTGATGATGTGATATGTATATATATATATATATATATATATATATATATATATATATATATATATATATATATCCCTGGGGATAGGGGATTAAGAATACTTCCCACGTATTTCCTGCGTGTCGTAGAAGGCGACTAAAAGGGGAGGGAGCGGGGGGCTGGAAATCCTCCCCTCTCGTTTTTTTTTTTCTTTTTTTTTTTTTTAAATTTTCCAAAAGAAGGAACAGAGGGGGCCAGTTGAGGATATTCCAAAAAAGGCCCAGTCCTCTGTTCTTAGCGCTACCTCGCTAACACGGGAAATGGCGAATAGTTTAAAAGAAAAGAAAAGAATATATATATATATATATATATATATATATATATATATATATATATATATATATATATATATATATATAATCTCAATAAATACGTTCACCCCTCCGAGTTCGTAGCATGAACAGAAAACGGTACAGAGAAAGAATTTAAACAGAGAGAGAACGGGAAGTGTGAAGACTTTGTGTAAATATTAGGAGGGTCGGCGGGGCGGGATGGGGTCAGATGGAGGTGACCTGGTTACTCCCTCCCAACACGGCCCATTCCCAACACCACCCATTCCCAACACCGCCCATTCCCAACACCGCCCATTCCCAACACCGCCCATTCCCAACACCACCCATTCCCAACACCACCCATTCCCAACACCACCCATTCCCAACACCGCCCATTCCCAACACCACCCATTCCCAACACCACCCATTCCCAACACCACCCATTCCCAACACCACCCATTCCCAACACCACCCATTCCCAACACCACCCATTCCCAACACCGCCCATTCCCAACACCGCCCATTCCCAACACCGCCCATTCCCAACACCACCCATTCCCAACACCACCCATTCCCAACACCACCCATTCCCAACACCACTCATTTCTGGGCCCCGCTTCGCCGCCATGTTTGTTGTCCTGCTATCCTCGTCATCGCGCGCGCGCACGCACCACACACGCACACACACACACAGGAACGTCACATATTCTTGAGGATAAATTAATTATGTCTCCGGTATTTACTCTCATAATAATGATCCTGTGCTGACCCGCTCCTTCACATGAAATCTTGGTTATATTAATCATTGATCAAGGGATTACTTGGTTGATCCTCCATGAAATCTTGGTTATATTAATCACTGATCAAGGGATTACTTGGTTGATCCTCCATGAAATCTTGGTTATATTAATCATTGATCAAGGGATTACTTGGGTGATCCTCCATGAAATCTTGGTTATATTAATCATTGATCAAGGGATTACTTGGTTGATCCTCCATGAAATCTTGGTTATATTAATCATTGATCAAGGGATTACTTGGTGATCCTCCATGAAATCTTGGTTATATTAATCATTGATCAAGGGATTACTTGGTTGATCCTCCATGAAATCTTGGTTATATTAATCATTGATCAAGGGATTACTTGGTGATCATGAAATCTTGGTTATATTAATCATTGATCAAGGGATTACTTGGTGATCCTCCATGAAATCTTGGTTATATCAATCATTGATCAAGGGATTACTTGGTTGATCCTCCATGAAATCTTGGTTATATTAATCATTGATCAAAGGATTACTTGGTGATCCTCCATGAAATCTTGGTTATATTAATCATTGATCAAGGGATTACTTGGCTGATCCTCCATGAAATCTTGGTTATATTAATCATTGATCAAGGGATTACTTGGTTGATCCTCCATGAAATCTTGGTTATATTAATCATTGATCAAGGGATTACTTGGTTGATCCTCCATGAAATCTTGGTTATATTAATCATTAATCAAGGGATTACTTGGTTGATCCTCCATGAAATCTTGGTTATATTAATCATTGATCAAGGGATTACTTGGTGATCCTCCATGAAATCTTGGTTATATTAATCATTGATCAAGGGATTACTTGATGATCCTCCATGAAATCTTGGTTATATCAATCATTGATCAAGGGATTACTTGGCTGATCCTCCATGAAATCTTGGTTATATTAATCACTGATCAAGGGATTACTTGATGATCCTCCATGAAATCTTGGTTATATTAATCATTGATCAAGGGATTACTTGGTGTTCCTCCATGAAATCTTGGTTATATTAATCACTGATCAAGGGATTACTTGGTTGATCCTCCATGAAATCTTGGTTATATTAATCATTGATCAAGGGATTACTTGGTGATCCTCCATGAAATCTTGGTTATATTAATCATTGATCAAGGGATTACTTGGGTGATCCTCCATGAAATCTTGGTTATATTAATCATTGATCAAGGGATTACTTGGTTGATCCTCCATGAAATCTTGGTTATATTAATCATTGATCAAGGGATTACTTGGTGATCCTCCATGAAATCTTGGTTATATTAATCATTGATCAAGGGATTACTTGGTGATCCTCCATGAAATCTTGGTTATATCAATCATTGATCAAGGGATTACTTGGTTGATCCTCCATGAAATCTTGGTTATATCAATTATTGATCAAGGGATTACTTGGTGATCCTCCATGAAATCTTGGTTATATCAATCATTGATCAAGGGATTACTTGGTTGATCCTCCATGAAATCTTGGTTATATCAATCATTGATCAAGGGATTACTTGGCTGATCCTCCATGAAATCTTGGTTATATTAATCACTGATCAAGGGATTACTTGATGATCCTCCATGAAATCTTGGTTATATTAATCATTGATCAAGGGATTACTTGGTGATCCTCCATGAAATCTTGGTTATATTAATCATTGATCAAGGGATTACTTGGTTGATCCTCCATGAAATCTTGGTTATATCAATCATTGATCAAGGGATTACTTGGTTGATCCTCCATGAAATCTTGGTTATATTAATCACTGATCAAGGGATTACTTGGTTGATCCTCCATGAAATCTTGGTTATATCAATTATTGATCAAGGGATTACTTGGTTGATCCTCCATGAAATCTTGGTTATATCAATCATTGATCAAGGGATTACTTGGTTGATCCTCCATGAAATCTTGGTTATATTAATCATTGATCAAGGGATTACTTGGTTGATCCTCCATGAAATCTTGGTTATATTAATCATTGATCAAGGGATTACTTGGTGATCCTCCATGAAATCCTGGTTATATTAATCATTGATCAAGGGATTACTTGGTTGATCCTCCATGAAATCTTGGTTATATCAATTATTGATCAAGGGATTACTTGGTTGATCCTCCATGAAATCTTGGTTATATCAATCATTGATCAAGGGATTACTTGGTTGATCCTCCATGAAATCTTGGTTATATTAATCATTGATCAAGGGATTACTTGGTTGATCCTCCATGAAATCTTGGTTATATTAATCATTGATCAAGGGATTACTTGGTGATCCTCCATGAAATCCTGGTTATATTAATCATTGATCAAGGGATTACTTGGTTGATCCTCCCAGACCCAGTGATCACGTCGGTCTGTGGCTCCGGGGTTAATATAACGACATGCATCAATCACTTGATCATGACGCTACGACCTCACAACACGACTCCACGACGCTACGACCTCACAACACGACTCCACGACGGTACGACCTGAGAACACGGCTCCACGACGGTACGACCTCACAACACGACTCCACGACGCTACGACCTGAGAACACGACTCCACGACGGTACGACCTCACAACACGACTCCACGACGCTACGACCTCACAACACGACTCCACGACGGTACGACCTGAGAACACGGCTCCACGACGCTACGACCTCACAACACGACTCCACGACGGTACGACCTGAGAACACGACTCCACGACGGTACGACCTCACAACACGACTCCACGACGGTACGACCTGAGAACACGACTGCACGAACCCTGAGCGCTACGGTACGACATTAGAGTGCGACTGTGCGACCCTTGAGTACGACGGTACGATTGTACGACCCATAAGTACAACTGTGCGACCTTAGAGCACGACTGTACGACCATCAAACACCACTGTACGACCCTTAAACACGACGGGTCGACCTTTAGGCACGACTGTACGATCCTTGAGAGCGATGGTACGACCTTAAAGTACCACTGTAAGACCTCTGAGCGCAATGGTATGATCTTTAAGCACCAATGTACGACGCTAAGCACGACGGTACGACCTTTAAGCACCACTGTACGATCTATTGAGTGCGACGGTGCGACCTAATAGCACGACTGTACGACAATTGAACACGATAGTACGATCTTTAAACACGACTGTACGCCCCTTGAGTACGACGGTACGACCTTAAAGCACCACTGTACGACCCTTGAGCAGGACGGCACGACCATCAACCACGACCGGACGACCCCTGACAACAGCACGACCTTGGCCATGACGTCACAACCCTTGTGCAAGATCGTGCGACCTTCCACCACGACTGTACGACCCGTGAACACCCAGGCACGACCACCCATGGCCCACGAAGACCCCCAGCCAGTGTGCCCCTCCCCCCCCTCACAGCAGGGAGGAGTGAGGGGGTTGGAAGGTGAAGGTGGCAACCCACACACACACACACACACACACGATCATACGAATACATACAAGAACACATGACCCAGGTCATCACAATGACGAGGCATGACGTCACGGTAGTTAAGGGCGAAGTAATTATCATGCATGCCATACCTCACGCACGTGTAACGTCATGCACACACACACACACACACACACACACACACACACACACACACGAAAAATTACAAATACACACATGCACAAACAAATATAATCATCACGCCTCACAACCTCTACACACACGACCCCTCACAACCACAACACACACGACCCCTCACAACCACAACACAGACGACCCCTCACGCCTCACAACACACACGACACACTTGCTAACAACCCTTCACTGGGTACCAAACCAGCTCCCAGAAACGAGTGTGTAAAACCCATTGCCTCCCCCCCCCCCCCCCCCCCCCCCCCCGCCATTCCCCCAATCCCGTCACCTCGGGACAATGTTTACAATGCCGCCACCATCACTGTGGCCACCAGGGAGAGAGAGAGAGAGAGAGAGAGAGAGAGAGAGAGAGAGAGAGAGAGAGAGAGAGAGAGAGCCATTCCCCAACCCTGACAGCAGGTCGTTAAAGACGAGATCATCCTACCATAAGGGCGGCGCATCAACCATGACGACATCAGGGCTGTGTGTGTGTGTGTGTGTGTGTGTGTGTGTGTGTGTGTGTGTGTACGCCCCTTGTCCAGCCATGACCGGGGCAGGGGGATCCCGCCACAGTGGGGGGGGGGGGAGACATGGGTCATCACCATCACAATTACGACAGAACGCTCTCTCTCTCTCTCTCTCTCTCTCTCTCTCTCTCTCTCTCTCTCTCTCTCTCTCTCTCTCTCTCTCTCTCTCTCTCTCTCTCTCTCTCTCTCTCGCTCTCTCTCTCTCTCTCACCACCCGCGCCACACAGCTGGTTGTGGTGCGCAGTACACAATCATTCAGCAGTCATCACGCTGGGGGGGGGGGAGGGGGGAGCTTGGCTAGGTCACCTCCCCAAGTTACCAATTTACGACAATACACATTGCATTACCATGTACCTCCTCACCCACGTGTGTGTGTGTGTGTACTTCCGTAAGGGGGTGTTGACACCCGTGGGCCCCCATCTCTGCAACATTCTCTGCTGTCATACAATTTTATTCTTTCATCTGTGTGTGGTGTGCTGTCAACATTCACATTCTCATAATTCAATATATTTAATTAATCTACAACACTTATATGTGGGCCCAACTGTATACTGGATGTGGGCCCAACTGTATCCTGGATGTGGGCCCAACTGTATACTGGATGTGGGCCCAACTGTATACTGGATGTGGGCCCAACTGTATACTGGATGTGGGCCCAACTGTATCCTGGATGTGGGCCCAACTGTATACTGGATGTGGGCCCAACTGTATACTGGATGTGGGCCCAACTGTATACTGATGTGGGCCCAACTGTTTTTAAAAAATTTGGGTGTGGGCCCAACTGTATACTGATGTCGGCCCAAAAAATGTATACTGGGGTGGGCCCAACTGTAAACTGGATGTGGCCCAACTGTATACTGGGTGTGGGCCCAAATGTATAAAATGGGGCCCAACTTAACTGGGTGTGGTCCCACCCGTATACTGGATGTGGGGCCCAACCCGTATACTGGATGTGGGCCCAACTGTATACTGGATTGGGCCAACTGAAAACTGTGTGGGGCCCAACTGTATACTGGGTGTGGGCCCAACTGTAAACTGGATGTGGCCCCAAAGGGATACAGGCAGGGTGGGTCAGGTCAAAACAAAATAGTTAGGATTGACGGGTTAAGTTCAAAGCTAGATTTTGGGTTTGGTAGGTTGTTTAGGTGTTTGTTTTAAACTAGCAAAAGTTAGTTTGCACGACCCGGTCAAATCTGGCTGAGGGAAGGAGGTTAGGTTAAGTTCTAGGGAGAAAACGCCCCAAACCCAACTTTTTTCCTAACCTAACCTAACCTAACCCAACTAACCTAACCCAACCTAACTAACCTAACCTAACTTACTAACTAACCAACTAACCCAACCCAACCTAGCCTAACCAAACCTAAACCTCGGTTCACCACACACACCCACACCTGGAGTGAGAGCGTTTTGTACAACAGACCCCGGAACCCACCAACTTATCTCAAAAAGGGAAAACGTATGCGTGAAACAATATGTCCAGCATTCTGTATACCCACACTGTACCCCCCCCCCCCCCAACATGTGTAGGGGAACATTCTGAAAACCCCACTGTGTACCCCCCCAACATGGAAAGGGGAACATATTTGTAATCAGTAAATGAGGGAAAAACACTACCCATGCCCTGTGTGGGAGTGCGTGTTATCGTATATCACGGACATATAACATATATTCTTACGAGTAACTACAAACCCTCATACGAAACAGTAAAACCCGTCCTGTCTCAAGTATTTCACCATTCAGTGTAATTCCCATTTTGGTCTATAACGTAACCCATATTAACATGATAAGTTTAAAATATGTAAAGACTCATGTTAAAAAGAAAGTTACATATGTATGAAATCATGTTAACATGAAAAAGCTACATATTATGACTCCCTTTTAAAAATGATAACACATTTGGGATGACTCCCTGTTTAAAATTATTTAAATTTTCATAAATGACTCTTTTAAAAATGATAAGTTTAAAAAGTATGCCCCATGTTAACTGAAAAAGTACATATGTAAAGACTCAAAGTTAAAAATTAAAAAGCTACAAATGAAAGACCCCATTTTTTAACCCCTGAAAAATTTTTATATGTAAGAAATCAATTTAAAATGATAAGTTACCTATGTAAGACTCATGTTTAAAAAGATAATTAAAAATAAAATATCATGTTTAAAATGATAAGTTTTTCATAAGTATGGGCTCATGTTAAAATATAAGTTAAAATATGAAAGACCCCCATGTTTAAAATGATAAGTTACATATGAAGACTCATGTTAAAATGGTAAGTTACATATGTATGACTCAAGTTTAAAATTTATAAGCTCATTTGTAGGGCTCATGTTAACATGATAAGTTACATATGTATGACTCCTGTTAACATGATAAGCTAACATACGTATGACACATGTAACATGTGATAAGGTTACATATGTATGAATCAATGTTAACATATAAGCTACATAAGTATTGACTCCTGTTAACATGATAACTACATATGTATGAATCATTTAACATGATAAGAACATATGTATGACTCAATGTTAACATGATAAGTTACATATGTATCACTCATGTTAAAAGATAAGTTACATATGATAATGACTCATTTAACGATGATTAAGTTAACATAAATGTATGACTCATGTTTTAAAATGATAATTACAATGTTATGACTCATGTTAACTAAGTAAGTTACATAATGTATGACTCATTTAACATGAAAAGTTACATATGTCTGACTCATGTTAACATGATAAGTTTACATATGTATGACTCATGTTAACATGATAAGTTACATATGTATGACTCATGTTAACATGATAAGTTACATATGTATGACTCATGTTAACATGATAAGCTACATATGTATGACTCATGTTAACATGATAAGTTACATATGTATGACTCATGTTAACATGATAAGTTACATATGTATGACTCATGTTAACATGATAAGTTACATATGTATGACTCATGTTAACATGATAAGCTACATATGTATGACTCATGTTAACATGATAAGCTACATATGTATGACTCATGTTAACATGATAAGTTACATATGTATGACTCATGTTAACATGATAAGTTACATATGTATGACTCATGTTAACATGATAAGCTACATATGTATGACTCATGTTAACATGATAAGTTACATATGTATGACTCATGTTAACATGATAAGTTACATATGTATGACTCATGTTAACATGATAAGTTACATATGTATGACTCATGTTAACATGATAAGTTACATATGTATGACTCATGTTAACATGATAAGTTACATATGTATGACTCATGTTAACATAATAAGTTACATATGTATGACTCATGTTAACATGATAAGCTACATATGTATGACTCATGTTAACATGATAAGTTACATATGTATGACTCATGTTAACATGATAAGTTACATATGTATGACTCATGTTAACATGATAAGCTACATATGTATGACTCATGTTAACATGATAAGTTACATATGTATGACTCATGTTAACATGATAAGTTACATATGTATGACTCATGTTAACATGATAAGTTACATATGTATGACTCATGTTAACAAGATAAGCTACATATGTATGACTCATGTTAACATGATAAGCTACATATGTATGAATCATGTTAACATGATAAGCTACATATGTATGACTCATGTTAACATGATAAGTTACATATGTATGACTCATGTTAACATGATAAGTTACATACATGCATAACTATACTTGTTCTGTATACACAAATGCGTTTCCATCGTGGTTTGCTGTATCACACTTCGACTCTGGCTAGAAACTGTGTATCACACTCCCGCCTTGCTGTAACTGTGTAACACACTCACTCTGCTGTATACTGTGTATCACACTCACTCATCTGTATACTGTGTACACACTCACGTAAACACTCTGCTGTAACATGTGTATCACACTCACTCTGCTGTAACTGAGTATCACACTCACAATCTGCTTGTAACTTTTTATCACACTCACTCTGCTGTAACAGTGTATCCACACTCACTCTGCTGAAAACTGTGTATCACACTCACTCTGCTGTAACTGTGTATCACACTCACTCTGCTGTAACTGTGTATCACACTCACTCTGCTGTAACTGTGTATCACACTCACTCTGCTGTAACTGTGTATCACACTCACTCTGCTGTAACTGTGTATCACACTCCACTCGCTGTAACTGTGTATCACACTCAAATCTGCTGTAACTGTGTATCACACTCACTCTGCTGTAACTTGTACACACTCACTCTGCTGAAAACTGTGTAATCACACTCACTCTGCTGTACTGTGTATCACCACTCACTCTGCAGTAACTGTGATATCACACTCACTCTGCTGTAAACTGTTGTATCACACTCACTCTGCTGTAACTGTGTATCAGCCACTCACTCTGCTGTAACTGTGTATCACACTCACTCTGCCAGAAACTGTGTATCACACTTCACTCTGCCTGTAACATGTTTATCACACTTCACTCTGCTGTAACTGTTATCACACTCACCCCCTGCTGTAACTGTGTATCACACTCACTCTGCTAGTAAACTGTGTTTACACCACTCTGCTGTAACTGTGTATCACACTCACTCTCGTAACGTGTAATCACACTCACTCTGCTGTAAACTTTATCAGTATCACCACACACTCATCTGCCCTCACCCCCCCCCTCCCCACTCCCCACCAGGGCGGGAGGAGGAGGGACCTCCCTCCATTTCCTGGGCCCCCACTCGGCCCCCACCTATGTCCCATGAACTGTACTGTACTGTACTGTGGCCTCCACCTACCACCCCACAATAATGTACCCTTGCGCATCGCCCATCCCCTCACTGATAATCCGCTGTATCAAGGCAATAAATATTTGAAACGGGAAAAAAAAAAATATGATGAAAGGACATGACGAGAACAGAAGAGGGACGACGGTGGCATACACGAGGCTGTCTCCTGCAGGAGACGTACACGCGGCCTGTCCTCCTGTTAGAGAGACGACGACGAGCCTGTCCTCCTCAAGGAGTACGAACACGATACCTGTCCTCCTGCAGGAGAGTACACGTGGGCCCTGTCCCCCTGCAGAGAGACGTACCCGAGGCCTGTCCTCCTGCAGAGACGTACACGAGGCCTGTCCACCTGCCAGGAGAGAAGTACACGAGCCAGTCCTCCTGCAGGAGAACTACACGAGCCTGTCCCTCCCCTGCAGGAGACGTACACGAGCCTGTCCTCCGGCAAGGAACTACACGGAGGCCATCCCTCCTGGCAGGAGACGTACACGAGGCGCCCGTCCTCCAGCAGGAGACCCCATAACGCGTACCACCTTATCCAGCATCCACACCGACCCCTCCCGTCCCTCTACAGTACACTCCAGGGAGAGACCTTCCCTCAACGCCTCCCTCCCTGATCCTCCTGCTCGTCGACTCAAGCCTTCTGTCCTCACGGGTTGAGGGAGGGAGGGAGGATTGGTCATCCAGTTGGGCGCAGATTGGGGTCTGTTGTGTCCAGACATGGCCGGTCCCTTGGGGGAGCAGGCAGTGCGAAGTGGCCAGTCCAGTCTGAGGGAGGAAGAGGCTGGACCCACACCGTGAGAGAGGCAGGTTAATAGGTGTAATGAATCAGGTTGAGAGCAGGGAGAGGTTTAAGGGAGTTCTGCTGAGAGTCAGGGATAGTTTAGGGATCTGGGAATCCAGTGAGGAGGCAATGGAGAGGTATAGGGACTTGGAGAGAGGCAGGAATAATTCTTGCCCACTAGTGTCCTTACCCACATATCTTTCTCCACTCCATCATAAATACCTTCGTGGGCCTCTCAAGTCAACCAATCCAGCTTGCCCATTATATCTATCCCATAAAAACCCTCGCCTAGGACCAACACACGCGATAGAACGGTGGATAGATGACAGCAAACCCTAGCCTCGC
>NC_092296.1:16143274-16155774 GCF_036320965.1 Panulirus ornatus | reverse complement strand
GCAAGCAATCTAAATCGTGATTTATATGTCCCAATTTACATAGGTGGAATTAATTTTACATGTAATCTTAAGTATTCGAGTTGTGTTTGACCCTTCCGTGCAGGCGATGTTCCCGGGCAAAAAGGGTATGATGGAAGCATAGCCCACAGTCAGCCAAGCAGGAAACTGGAGGTCAGAAATTAAGGGCACGTGACCTTTGACCTGACCAACGAAGACTCGGGTCTAAAGCCAGGCCAATTTGGGTCCCAGAATGACCAGGGGAGGCTGACCTAATACACTGGCCCCAGACCTAACTGGAGGCCTAGGTAGACTAAATACAGCATACCTCCGTAGCCTAGGTATACCTTAGGTCTACATCCCAACAGTATATCTTCGTAAGTATACCTTAGATGTACACCCCAACAGTATACCTTCGTAAGTATACCTTAGATGTACACCCCAACAGTATACCTTAGATGTACACCCCAACAGTACACAATAAGTTCATGTGTAACATGTGTAAGTGTCATTACCATTCATGTCATACATAATGTGATCAATTCTTTATCAAGCACAATGGCGAGTCCTCGACCATCCAAAACCACGAATCGAATTCGAAAAAAGAAACATTTAATTATCCGACCACAACATCGTACTACACTAGCCTGAACACACATATCTAAAACTCCACAATACCGCCCACCAGTTATCCACACACACACACACACACACACACACACACTGAGTCGGTGTGAGACAACACCCCCCCCCCCCCCACACCCTCTGGGGCCTTCCCAACATACCCCCCCCCCCCCTCAACTGCTGGGGGAGGATACAGGGTGGCCCAAATTCACACTGAATGAGTATGACACCCCCTGTCACTACCACTTGTAGCGTGAGTAGGTTCACACACTACGCGAGCGTGACACATGCAGGCTACGGAGGCAGTGTGACAGGCCACGAGAACACACTGTTCTCTGCCCCGTGTTCTCAGATGTTCACCTCGAGTGTGATACATCCCAGGTCACTGTCCTACGAGCTTGTGGTAGTGTGAATAACACTACAGGTGTTCACACTGGACGAGCGTGACACAGGCTGGTGACGAAAGCAGTGTGATATGCCACGACAACACACTCTTCATTGCCCTGTGTTCTTAACTGTTCATGTCCAGCGTACAAGAGTCCACGAGATGTTACATATATATATATATATATATATATATATATATATATATATATATATATATATATATATATATATATATATATGTGTGTGTGTGTGTGTGTGTGTGTGTGTATATATATATATATATATATATATATATATATATATATATATATATATATATATATATATATATTTGTAATTGGAAATGGTGAAGAGTTTGTAGATTTATGTGCTGAAAAAGGACTGGTGATTGGGAATACCTGGTTTAAAAAGAGAGATATACATAAGTAAACGTACGTAAGTAGGAGAGATGGCCAAAGAGCGTTATTGGATTACGTGTTAATTGACAGGTGCGCGAAAGAGAGACTTTTGGATGACAATGTGCTGAGAGGGGCAACTGAAGGGATGTCTGATCAGTATCTTGTGGAGGCGAAGGTGAAGATTTGTAGAGGTTTTCAGAAAAGAAGAGAGAATGTTGGGGTGAAAAAAGTGGTGAGAGTAAGTGAGCTTGGGAAGGAGACTTGTGTGCGGTAGTATCAGGAGAGACTGAGTGCAGAATAGAAAAAGATGAGAGGAGGGGACGTGGGGGGAGTGGGGGGTTGGAATGGGATGTATTTAGGGAAGCAGTGATGGCTTGTGCAAAAGATGCTTGTGGCATGAGAAGCGTGGGAGGTGGGTTGATTAGAGAGGGTAGTGAGTGGTGGGGTGAAGAAGTAAGATTATTAGTGAAAGAGAAGAAAGAGGCTTTTGGACGATTTTTGCAGGGAAATAATGCAAATGACCGGGAGATTTATAAAGGAGGGAGGCGTGGGGTCGAGAAAAAGGTGCAAGAGGCAAAAAAGAGGGCAAATGAGAGTTGGAGTGAGAGAGCATCATTAAATTTTATGAGAATAAAAAGATGTTTTGGAAGGAAGTGAATAAAGTGCGTAAGACAAGGGAACAAATGGGAGCATCAGTGAAGGGGGCTAATGGGGAGGTGATAACAAATAGTGGTGATGTGAGAAGGAGATGGAGTGAGTATTTTGAAGGTTTGTTCAATGTGTTTGATAATAGAGAGGCAGATATAGGGTGTTTTGGTCGAGGTGGTTTGCGAAGTGAGAGGGTTAAGGAGAATGATTTGGTAATCAGAGAAGAGGTAGTGAAAGCTTTGCGGAAGATGAAAGCCGGCAAGGGGATGGGTTTGGATGGTGTTGCGGTGGAATTTGTTAGAAAAGGGGGTGACTGTTGTTGACTGGTTGGTAAGTTTATTTAGAGTATGTATGACTTACGGTGAGGTGCCTGAGGATTGGCGGAATGCTTGCAAGGTGCCGTTGTACGGGGGCAAGGGGAGTGGGAGTGAGTGCTCAAATTACAGAGGTATAAGTTTGTTGAGTATTCCTGGTAAATTATATGGGAGGGTATTGATTGAGAGGGTGAAGGCATGTACAGAGCATCAGATTGAGGAAGAGCAGTGTGGTTTCAGAAGTGGTAGAGGATGTGTGGATCAGGTGTTTGCTTTGAAGAATGCATGTGAGAAATACTTAGAAAAACAAATGAATTTGTATGTAGCATTTATGGATCTGGAGAAGGCATAGGATAGAGTTGATAGAGATGCTCTGTGGAAGGTATTAAGAATATATGGTGTGGGAGGAAAGTTGTTAGAAGCAGTGAAAAGTTTTTACTGAGGATGTAAGGCGTGTGTAGGAAGAGAGGAAAGTGACTGGTTCTCATTGAATGTTGGTTTGCGACAGGGGTGTGTGATGTCTCCATGGTTGTTTAATTTGTTTATGGATGGGGTTGTTAGGGAGGTGAATGCAAGAGTTTTGGAAAGACGGACAAGTATGCAGTCTGTTGTGGATGAGAGAGCATGGGAAGTGAGTCAGTTATTGTTCGCTGATGATATAGCGCTGGTGGCTGATTTGTGTGAGAAACTGCAGAAGCTGGTGACTGAGTTCGGTAAAGTGTGTGAAAGAAGAAAGCTGAGAGTAAATGTGAATAAGAGCAAAGTTATTAGGTACAGTAGGGTTGAGGGTCAAGTCAATTGGGAGGTAAGTTTGAATGGAGAAAAACTGGAGGAAGAAGAGTTTTAGATATCTGGGAGTGGATTTGGCAGCGGACGGAACCATGGAAGCGGAAGTGAATCATAGGGTGGGGGAGGGGGCGAAAGTTCTGGGAGCGTTGAAAAATGTGTGGAAGTCGAGAACGTTATCTTGGAAAGCAAAAATGGGTATGTTCGAAGGAATAGTGGTTCCAACAATGTTATATGGTTGCGAGGCGTGGGCTATAGATAGAGTTGTGCACAGGAGGGTGGATGTATTGGAAATAAGATGTTTGAGAACAATATGTGGTGTGAGGTGGTTTGATCGAGTACGTAATGAAAGGATAAGAGAGATGTGTGTTAATAAAAAGAGTGTGGTTGAGAGATCAGAAGAGGGTGTTTTGAAATGGTTTGGTCACATGGAGAGAATGAGTGAGGAAAGATTGACCAAGAGGATATGTGTGTCAGAGGTGGAGGGAACGAGAAGTGGGAGACCAAATTGGAGGTGGAAAGATGGAGTGAAAAAGATTTTGAGTAGTCGGGTCCTGAACATGCAGGAGGGTGAGGGGCGCGCAAGGAATAGTGAATTGGAAAGATGTGGTATACCGGGGTCGACGTGCTGTAAATGGATTGAACCAGGGCATGTGAAGCGTCTGGGATAAACCATGGAAAGTTCTGTGGGGCCTGGATGTGGAAAGGGAGCTGTGGTTTCGGCGCATTATACACGACAGCTAGAGACTGAGTGTGATTGAATGTGGCCTTTGTTGTCTTTTCCTATGAGTCCACGGGGAAAATGAAACACAATAAGTTGCCAAGTGCACTTTCGTATAATAATCACATCATCAGGGGAGACAAGAGAAAAATATAACAGTCAGTTGATATACAACGAAGAGACGTAGCTAGGACACCATTTGGTAAACACGACGGTAAGTCCCTTGAACACGACGGTACGACCTTTGAGCATGACGGTACGACCCTTGAGCACGACGCTACGACCCTTGAGCACGACGGAACGACCCTTGAACACGACAAGGTGACCCTTGAACACGACGGTATGACCCTTGAACACAACGGTATGACCCTTGAACACGACAGTACGACCCTTGAGCAAGAACGACAGTACGACCCTTGACCACGACGGTACGACCCTTGAACACAACGTTACGACCCATGAGCAGGACGGTGCGTCCCTTGAGCACGACGGTACGACCCTTGAGCACGACAGTACGACCCTTGAACACGACGGTATGACCCTTGAGCACGACGGTACGACCCTTGAACACAACGTTACGACCCTTGAGCAGGACGGTGCGTCCCTTGAGCACGACGGTACGACCCTTGAGCACGACAGTACGACCCTTGAACACGACGGTATGACCCGTGAACACGACGGTACGACCCTTGATCATGACGGTACGACTCTTGAGCACAACGGTATGACTCTTGTGCACGAAGGTACGACCCTTGTGCACGAAGGTGCGAACCTTGTGCACGACGGTACGACCCTTGAACACGATGGTACGACCCTTGAGCACGACGGTACGATCCTTGAGCACGAAGGTACGACCCTTGAACACGACGGTGCGACCCTTGAGCATGACGGTACGACCCTTGAGCACGACGGTGCGACCCTTGAACACGACGGTGCGACCCTTGAACACGACGGTGCGACCCTTGAATACGACGGTGCGACCCTTGAACACGACGGTGCGACCCTTGAACACGACGGTGCGACCCTTGAACACGACGGTGCGACCCTTGAACACGACGGTGCGACCCTTGAATACGACGGTGCGACCCTTGAATACGACGGTGCGACCCTTGAGCACGACGGTACGACCCTTGAACACGACGGTGCGACCCTTGAACACGACGGTGCGACCCTTGAACACGACGGTGCGACCCTTGAATACGACGGTGCGACCCTTGAATACGACGGTGCGACCCTTGAACACAACGGTACGACCCTTACACATGATGACCTACTATGGGTCGTACCGTACCCGTCGCGTTCAACCCCCCCCCCCCTCACAACCTCGCATCCTGGAGTCTGACAAACAAACAATCATTACACCAACACACACACACACACACACACACACACACACACACACACACACACACACACACAGAAACACACACACACAGAAACACACACACACACACACACACACACAGAAACACACACACACACACACACACACACACACACACACACACACACACACAGAAACACACACACACAGAAACACACACACACACACACACACACACACAGAAACACACACACACAGAAACACACACACACACACACACACACACACACAGAAACACACACACACAGAAACACACACACACACACACACACACACACACACACACAGAAACACACACACACTACACGCACATATGTACCCTCCCACACACACACATACATGCACATATGTACCCTCCCACACACACACACACACACAGAAACACACACACACACATACACGCACATATGTACCCTCCCACACACACACACACACACAGAAACACACACACACACACATACACGCACATATGTACCCTCCCACACACACACACACACACAGAAACACACACACACACATACATGCACATATGTACCCTCCCAAACACACACACACACACACAGAAACACACACACACACACATACACGCACATATGTACCCTCCCACACACACACACACACACAGAAACACACACACACACATACACGCACATATGTACCCTCCCACACACACACACACACACACACAGAAACACACACACACACATACACGCACATATGTACCCTCCCACACACACACATACATGCACATATGTACCCTCCCACACACACACACACACACACACGTATCCAAAAGTTAGGTGGGGAGAGCATATGTATTTACCGTTTATAGCCCGTTTGAACATTGCGTTTGAAAGCCCCCCCTCGTTTGACCCCCCCCCCCCCCCCCAAGCTCGCCCGGCTTTACGTGTTACAATAATTATTTGACGTTCTGTTCGGCGGGTGTTGTTATATTTGTAATCCAAACACGGACAGCTTGTGTGTCATAAATTAAACCGGGCCACGAACGCCACGAGAAATGAAACGATATAGAAACAAAAAACTGTTATGGATCGGTCGGTCGAGCTGAGTGTGTGGGAATTGGAAAACGGTGAGAGGGGATATGGTTGGGAGGGTACGTGTGTGTGTGTGTGTGTGTGTGTGTGTGTGTGTGTGTGTGTGTCCATATTGATAACGGAATCTACCACTGGCGTCCTAGCTACGTCTCTTACTTGTATATCAAAGTGACTTCTACATCTCATCTTTGTGTCTCCCCTGATGATGTGCTTATTACACGAAAGTGCACTTGGCAACTTATCATGCTTCATTTTCCCTGTGGACTCATAAGAATATATATATATATATATATATATATATATATATATATATTATATTTTATTTTTATTATACTTTGTCGCTGTCTCCCGCGTTTGCGAGGTAGCGCAAGGAAACAGACGAAAGAAATGGCCCAACCCACCCCCATACACATGTATATACATACGTCCACACACGCAAATATACATACCTACACAGCTTTCCATGGTTTACCCCAGACGCTTCACATGCCTTGATTCAATCCACTGACAGCACGTCAACCCCGGTATACCACATCGCTCCAATTCACTCTATTCCTTGCCCTCCTTTCACCCTCCTGCATGTTTAGGCCCCGATCACACAAAATCTTTTTCACTCCATCTTTCCACCTCCAATTTGGTCTCCCTCTTCTCCTCGTTCCCTCCACCTCCGACACATATATCCTCTTGGTCAATCTTTCCTCACTCATTCTCTCCATGTGCCCAAACCACTTCAAAACACCCTCTTCTGCTCTCTCAACCACGCTCTTTTTATTTCCACACATCTCTCTTACCCTTACGTTACTCACTCGATCAAACCACCTCACACCACACATTGTCCTCAAACATCTCATTTCCAGCACATCCATCCTCCTGCGCACAACTCTATCCATAGCCCACGCCTCGCAACCATACAACATTGTTGGAACCACTATTCCTTCAAACATACCCATTTTTGCTTTCCGAGATAATGTTCTCGACTTCCACACATTCTTCAAGGCCCCCAGAATTTTCGCCCCCTCCCCCACCCTATGATCCACTTCCGCTTCCATGGTTCCATCCGCTGCCAGATCCACTCCCAGATATCTAAAACACTTCACTTCCTCCAGTTTTTCTCCATTCAAACTCACCTCCCAATTGATTTGACCCTCAACCCTACTGTACCTAATAACCTTTCTCTTATTCACATTTACTCTTAACTTTCTTCTTCCACACACTTTACCAAACTCAGTCACCAGCTTCTGCAGTTTCTCACATGAATCAGCCACCAGCGCTGTATCATCAGCGAACAACAACTGACTCACTTCCCAAGCTCTCTCATCCCTAACAGACTTCATACTTGCCCCTCTTTCCAAAACTCTTGCATTTACCTCCCTAACAACCCCATCCATAAACAAATTAAACAACCATGGAGACATCACACACCCCTGCCGCAAACCTACATTCACTGAGAACCAATCACTTTCCTCTCTTCCTACACGTACACATGCCTTACATCCTCGATAAAAACTTTTCACTGCTTCTAACAACTTGCCTCCCACACCATATATTCTTAATACCTTCCACAGAGCATCTCTATCAACTCTATCATATGCCTTCTCCAGATCCATAAATGCTACATACAAATCCATTTGCTTTTCTAAGTATTTCTCACATACATTCTTCAAAGCAAACACCTGATCCACACATCCTCTACCACTTCTGAAACCGCACTGCTCTTCCCCAATCTGATGCTCTGTACATGCCTTCACCCTCTCAATCAATACCCTCCCATATAATTTACCATGAATACTCAACAAACTTATACCTCTGTAATTTGAGCACTCACTCTTATCCCCTTTGCCTTTGTACAATGGCACTATGCACGCATTCCGCCAATCCTCAGGCACCTCACCATGAGTCATACATACATTAAATAACCTTACCAACCAGTCAACAATACAGTCACCCCCTTTTTTAATAAATTCCACTGCAATACCATCGAAACCTGCTGCCTTGCCGGCTTTCATCTTCCGCAAAGCTTTCACTACCTCTTCTCTGTTTACCAAATCATTTTCCCTAACCCTCCCACTTTGCACACCACCTCGACCAAAACACCCTATATCTGCCACTCTATCATCAAACACATTCAACAAACCTTCAAAATACTCACTCCATCTCCTTCTCACATCACCACTACTTGTTATCACCTCCCCATTATATATATATATATATATATATATAGTAAAAGCTTTGCGGAAGATGAAAGCCGGCAAGGCAGCAGGTTTGGATGGTATTGCAGTGGAATTTATTAAGAAAGGGGGTGACTGTATTGTTGACTGGTTGGTAAGGTTATTTAATGTATGTATGACTCATGGTGAGGTGCCTGAGGATTGGCGGAATGCGTGCATAGTGCCATTGTACAAAGGCAAAGGGGATAAGAGTGAGTGCTCAAATTACAGAGGTATAAGTTTGTTGAGTATTCCTGGTAAATTATATGGGAGGGTATTGATTGAGAGGGTGAAGGCATGTACAGAGCATCAGATTGGGGAAGAGCAGTGCGGTTTCAGAAGTGGTAGAGGATGTGTGGATCAGGTGTTTGCTTTGAAGAATGTATGTGAGAAATACTTAGAAAAGCAAATGGATTTGTATGTAGCATTTATGGATCTGGAGAAGGCATATGATAGAGTTGATAGAGATGCTCTGTGGAAGGTATTAAGAATATATGGTGTGGGAGGCAAGTTGTTAGAAGCAGTGAAAAGTTTTTATCGAGGATGTAAGGCATGTGTACGTGTAGGAAGAGAGGAAAGTGATTGGTTCTCAGTGAATGTAGGTTTGCGGCAGGGGTGTGTGATGTCTCCATGGTTGTTTAATTTGTTTATGGATGGGGTTGTAAGGGAGGTAAATGCAAGAGTCCTGGAAAGAGGGGCAAGTATGAAGTCTGTTGGGGATGAGAGAGCTTGGGAAGTGAGTCAATTGTTGTTCGCTGATGATACAGCGCTGGTGGCTGATTCATGTGAGAAACTGCAGAAGCTGGTGACTGAGTTTGGTAAAGTGTGTGGAAGAAGAAAGTTGAGAGTAAATGTGAATAAGAGCAAGGTTATTAGGTACAGTAGGGGTGAGGGTCAAGTCAATTGGGAGGTGAGTTTGAATGGAGAAAAACTGGAGGAAGTGAAGTGTTTTAGATATCTGGGAGTGGATCTGTCAGCGGATGGAACCATGGAAGCGGAAGTGGATCATAGGGTGGGGGAGGGGGCGAAAATTTTGGGAGCCTTGAAAAATGTGTGGAAGTCGAGAACATTATCTCGGAAAGCAAAAATGGGTATGTTTGAGGGAATAGTGGTTCCAACAATGCTGTATGGTTGCGAGGCGTGGGCTATGGATAGAGATGTGCGCAGGAGGATGGATGTGCTGGAAATGAGATGTTTGAGGACAATGTGTGGTGTGAGGTGGTTTGATCGAGTAAGTAACGTAAGGGTAAGAGAGATGTGTGGAAATAAAAAGAGCGTGGTTGAGAGAGCAGAAGAGGGTGTTTTGAAATGGTTTGGGCACATGGAGAGAATGAGTGAGGAGAGATTGACCAAGAGGATATATGTGTCGGAGGTGGAGGGAACGAGGAGAAGAGGGAGACCAAATTGGAGGTGGAAAGATGGAGTGAAAAAGATTTTGTGTGATCGGGGCCTGAACATGCAGGAGGGTGAAAGGAGGGCAAGAAATAGAGTGAATTGGAGTCATGTGGTATACAGGGGTTGACGTGCTGTCAGTGGATTGAAGCAAGGCATGTGAAGCGTCTGGGGTAAACCATGGAAAGCTGTGTAGGTATGTATATTTGCGTGTGTGGACGTGTGTATGTACATGTGTATGGGGGGGGGGGGGTTGGGCCATTTCTTTCGTCTGTTTCCTTGCGCTACCTCGCAAACGCGGGAGACAGCGACAAAGTATAAAAAAAAAAAAAAAAAAAAAAAAAAATATATATATATATATATATATATATATATATATATATATATATATATATATATATATATATATATATATTTTTTTTTTTTTTTTTTTTTTTTATACTTTGTCGCTGTCTCCCGCGTTTGCGAGGTAGCGCGAGGAAACAGACGAAAGAAATGGCCCAACCCCCATACACACGTACATACACACGTCCACACACGCAAATATACATACCTACACAGCTTTCCATGGTTTACCCCAGACGCTTCACATGCCTTGATTCAATCCACTGACAGCACGTCAACCCCTGTATACCACATCGCTCCAATTCACTCTATTCCTTGCCCTCCTTTCACCCTCCTGCATGTTCAGGCCCCGATCACACAAAATCTTTTTCACTCCATCTTTCCACCTCCAATTTGGTCTCCCTCTTCTCCTCGTTCCCTCCACCTCCGACACATATATCCTCTTGGTCAATCTTTCCTCACTCATTCTCTCCATGTGCCCAAACCATTTCAAAACACCCTCTTCTGCTCTCTCAACCACGCTCTTTTTATTTCCCCACATCTCTCTTACCCTTACGTTACTTACTCGATCAAACCACCTCACACCACACATTGTCCTCAAACATCTCATTTCCAGCACATCCATCCTCCTGCGCACAACTCTATCCATAGCCCACGCCTCGCAACCATACAACATTGTTGGAACCACTATTCCTTCAAACATACCCATTTTTGCTTTCCGAGATAATGTTCTCGACTTCCACACATTTTTCAAGGCTCCCAAAATTTTCGCCCCCTCCCCCACCCTATGATCCACTTCCGCTTCCATGGTTCCATCCGCTAACAGATCCACTCCCAGATATCTAAAACACTTCACTTCCTCCAGTTTTTCTCCATTCAAACTCACCTCCCAATTGACTTGACCCTCAACCCTACTGTACCTAATAACCTTGCTCTTATTCACATTTACTCTTAACTTTCTTCTTCCACACACTTTACCAAACTCAGTCACCAGCTTCTGCAGTTTCTCACATGAATCAGCCACCAGCGCTGTATCATCAGCGAACAACAACTGACTCACTTCCCAAGCTCTCTCATCCCCAACAGACTTCATACTTGCCCCTCTTTTTACAAAGCAACGAGATAATTCTGCCACAAAACTTATCATAAGTCACCTACAAACACACACACACACACACACACACACAGGTAAAGGGGACGGACCCACAGTATTAACAACCGACTCCTAAACTCATTACCACTACCATGGAGTGAGTGAGAACCACCAAGATGGTGCACAATAAGTGGGTCACAAAACATGAATCTATTACATGTCGTCACAGTGGAGGAGGTGAGAGGTGAAGTGGTCGTGGCTCGTCTGCTTACCTCCGTACTGACCACACTATTCTGAACACCATCAACCAACTCCACTCAAACTTAACGTTAGCATCTGGGAAAAAAACACGAAGAAATAAAACAACAGGAATAAACAGAAAACCGGGAATATATAGCAAACTAGAAATAAACATAAACCGGGAATACATAGAAAACCAGGAATAAATAGAAATCCAGGAATAAATAGAAAACCAGGAACAAACAAAACCGGGAATAAATAGAAAACCGAAATAAACAGAAAACCGGGAATAAACAGAAAACCGGGAATAAATAGGAAACCAGGAAAAAATAGAAAACCGAAATAAACAGAAAACCGGGAATAAATAGAAAACCAGGAATAAATAGAAAACGAGGAATAAACAAAAATCAGTAGATAGAAAACCAGGAATAAATAGAAAAACATGAATAAACATCAAAACCTGGAGTAAACAGACTTGGATGTAGAGGTTGTGGTGTGGGAGCAGCCCGCCCGCCCGGCGACACAAATGGCCGGGAGCCAGGCACAGATGACGAGCCCATACCAGCGGTGGGCATGTCCAGATGTACAGGCCAGGCGACCCTGCTCACACACACACACACACACACACACACACACCAACCTGAGCCATATACCCATTTGTCAACCAGCCCGCGAGGGGAGGATGAACAGCTGGGATTGTCTTGGGGTGGGAGGGTCGGACTCCCGCGCTCAAGCCTGGAACTCATATGGTCCCAACCCCGAGCTGGTTTGTCTGTCTGTCGGTACACAATCTACCTCGACGCGATTACCTCCTGTAATCTACCTACCCGTCTGTGTGAAGAGGGTAGATGATCTACCGTGCCACCATCTACTGGCCACAGGCTCCATCTACCCCCTCCTCCCCAGCTC
>NC_092296.1:16091922-16143174 GCF_036320965.1 Panulirus ornatus | reverse complement strand
ATCACGTACACGTACACATGCCTTACATCCTCGATGAAAATTTTTCACTGCTTCTAACAACTTGCCTCCCACACACCATATATTCTTAATACCTTCCACAGAGCATCTCTATCAACTCTACCATAATGCCTTCTCCAGATCCATAAATGCTACATACAAATCCATTTGCTTGTCTAAGTATTTCTCACATACATTCTTCAAAGCAAACATCTGATCCACACTTCCTCTATCACTTCTGAAACCACACTGCTCTTCCCCAATCTGATGCTCTGTACATGCCTTCACCCTCTCAATCAATACCCTCCCATATAATTTACCAGGAATACTCAACAAAACTTATACCTCTGAAATTTAAGCACTCATCTTTGTCCCCTTTCCCTTTTGTACAAATGGCACTAGGCACGCATTCCGCCAATCCTCAGGCACCTCACCTTGAATCACACATACATGAAATAACCTTACCAACCTGTCAACAATACAGTCACCCTCTTCTTAATAAATTCCACTGCAATACCATCCAAACCCACTGCTTTGCCGGCTTTCATCTTCCGCAAAGCTTTTACTACCTCTTCTCTGTTTACCAAATCATTTTCCCTTACCCTCTCACTTTGCACACCTCCTAGACCAAAACACCCTATACCTGCCACTCTATCATCAAACACATTCAACAAACCTTCAAAATACTCACTCCATCTTCTTCTCACATCACCACTACTTGTTATCACCTCCCCATTAGCCCCCTTCACTGAAGTTCCCATTTGTTCCCTTGTCTTATGCACTTTATTTACCTCCTTCCAAAATATCTTTTTATTCTCCCTAAAATTTAAAGATACTCTCTCACCCCAACTCTCATTTGCTCTATTTTTCACCTCTTGCACCTTTCTCTTGACCTCCTGCCTCTTTCATTTATACATCTCCCACTCATTTGCATTATTTCCCTGCAAAAATCGTCCAAATGCCTCTCTCTTCTCTTTCACTAATAATCTTACTTCTTCATCCCACCACTCACTACCCTTTCAAATCTGCCCACCTCCCACGCTTTTCATGCCACAAGCATCTTTTGCGCAAACTATCACTGCTTCCCTAAATACATCCCATTCCTCCCCCACTCCCCTTACCTCCTTTGTTCTCACCTTTTTCCATTCTGTACTCAGTCTCTCCTGGTACTTCCTCACACAAGTCTCTTTCCCAAGCTCACTTACTCTCACCACTCTCTTCACCCCAACTTTCTCTCTTCTTTTCTGAAAACCCCTACAAATCTTCACCTTCGCCTCCACAAGACAATGATCAGACATCCCTCCAGTTGCACCTCTCAGCACATTTACATCCAAAAGTCTCTCTTTCGCGCGCCTATCAATTAACACGTAATCCAATAACGCTCTCTGGCCATCTCTCCTACTTTCATACGTATACTTATGTATATCTCGCTTTTTAAACCAGGTATTCCCAATCACCAGTCCTTTTTCCGCACATATATCTACAAGCCCTTCATTATTTCCATTTACAACACTGAACACCCCATGTACACCAATTATTCCCTCAACTGCCACATACTCACCTTTGCATTCAAATCACCCATCACTATAACCCGGTCTCGTGCACCTAAAATACTAACACACTCATTCAGCTGCTCCCAAAACACTTGCCTCTCATGATCTTTCTTCTCATGCCCAGGTGCATATGCACCAACAATCACCCATCTCTCTCCATCAACTTTCAGTTTTACTCATATCAATCCAGAGTTTACTTTCTTACACTCTATCACATACTCCCACCACTCCTGTTTCAGGAGTAGTGCTACTCCTTCCCTTGCTCTTGTCCTCTCCCTAACCCCTGACTTTACTCCCAAGACATTCCCAAACCACTCTTCCCCTTTGCCCCTGACCTTCGTTTCACTGAGAGCCAAAACATCCAGGTTCCTTTCCTAAAACCTACTACCTATCTCTCCTTTTTTCTCATCTTGGTTACATCCACACACATTTAGACACCCCAATCTGAGCCTTCGAGGAGGATGAGAACTCCCCGCGTGACTCCTTCTTCTGTTTCCCTTTTTAGAGAGTTAAAATACAAGGAATAGAGGGTTTCTAGCCCCCCGCTCCCGTCCCCTTTAGTCGCCTTCTACGACATGTGAGGAATGCGTGGGAAGTATTCTTTCTCCCCTATATATATATATATATATATATATATATATATATATATATATATATATATATATATATATTGGAAAGGATCACAATTGAGCGCGTGATCAAGTATATTCCTATGAGTCCACGGGGAAAATGAAACACGATAAGTTTCCAAGTGCACTTTCGTGTAAAAATCACATCATCAGGGGAGACACAATCGCATGTTTACCAAATGGCGTCCTAGCTACGTCTCTTCGATGTATATCAACTGTTATATTTCTCTCTTGTGTCTCCCCTGATGATATGATTATTACACGAAAGTGCACTTGGAAACTTATCGTGTTTCATTTTCCCCGTGGACTCATACGAATATATATATATATATATATATATATATATATATATATATATATATATATATATATATATATATATATATATATATATATATATATCTTTTTTTTCCCTGGAAAAGGTGGAGAATCTTTCTTTCATCAGCCGGCGACCATAGAAGCCGGGGTCTGGGTCTGCCTGCCCCACCACTCCCCCCCCCCCCCCACCCCACCCCACCTTCAAAGGCCCCGGAGCATACGTGCGGAAACGAAGCTAATGCCAGCCCCAGGAGCGTCCCCCCGCCCCCTCCTCCCTCCCGCACACACACACACACACCTCCCTCCCCTCGCCACGCTCCCGTGAACGCTCAACATGCTCCCTTCTTCCCCCCCCCCCCCCCCCCCCCCCCCGCCTGTCTGTCTGTCTATATACTGGTTCGCTGATATATCTGGCAAAGACAACGGTGACGTACCAGGTACGTACGGTACACATGCTCACACAACAGATGGTACACATGCTCCCACAAGTGGTACAGACGGTACACATGCTCCCACAAGTGGTACAGACGGTACACATGCTCCCACAAGTGGTACAGACGGTACACATGCTCCCAGAGCCGGTACCAAACCCTCCCAGATCCTCTGCCACGCCTTACATTTAACCCATGATCCATCAATGACCACGCCAGGTCCTTCATGCTCCGGCCCACACACTGGGCGAACACAAGTACTTCCGGATGTATATAAACGACTCCACAATAAACCTTGGAAAAACACAAACATATCTCAACACATACACCGGCTTGGGTAGTGCCTGCTGGCCTGCCTGCCTGCCTGCTCGGTTGCTAGGTTCGTTCCTTTCCTGCTTGGTTGGCTGGTTGCCTACTGGCCCTCCTGCTTGGATGGTTGGTTGTCTGCTGGCCTTCCGGCTTGGTTGCCTGCTGGCCTTCCTGCTTGGATGGTTGCTTGCCTGCTGGCCTTCCTGCTTGGATTGTTGGTTGCTTGCTAGCCTTCCTGCTTGGGTGGTTGCTTGCCTGCTGGCCTTTCTGCTTGGATGGTTGCTTGCCTGCTGGCCTTCCTGCTTGGATGGTTGCTTGCCTGCTAGCCTTCCTGCTTGGATTGTTGGTTGCCTGCTAGCCTTCCTGCTTGGATGGTTGCTTGCCTGCTGGCCTTTCTGCTTGGATGGTTGCTTGCCCGCTGGCCTTCCTGCTTGGATGGTTGCTTGCCTGCTAGCCTTCCTGCTTGGATTGTTGGTTGCCTGCTAGCCTTCCTGCTTGGATGGTTGCTTGCCTGCTGGCCTTTCTGCTTGGATGGTTGCTTGCCTGCTGGCCTTCCTGCTTGGATGGTTGGTTGCCTGCTGGCCTTCCTGCTTGGATGGTTGCTTGCCTGCTGGCCTTCCTGCTTGGATGGTTGCTTGCCTGCTGGCCTTCCTGCTTGGTTGGTTGGTTGTCTGCTGGCCTTCCTGCTTGGTTGGTTGGTTGTCTGCTAGCCTTCCTGCTTGGTTGGTTGCATGCTGGCCTTCCTGCTTGGATGGTTGCTTGCCTGCTGGCCTTCCTGCTTGGATGGTCGGTTGCCTGCTGGCCTTCCTGCTTGGATGGTTAGTTGCCTGCTGACCTTCCTGCTTGGTTGGTTGCTTGCCTGCTGGCCTTCCTGCTTGGATGGTTGCTTGCCTGCTGGCCTTTCTGCTTGGATGGTTGCTTGCCTGCTGGCCTTCCTGCTTAGATGGTTGCTTGCCTGCTGGCCTTCCTGCTTAGATGGTTGCTTGCCTGCTGGCCTTCCTGCTTGGATGGTTGGTTGCCTACTGGCCTTCCTGCTTGGATGGTTGGTTGCCTGCTGACCTTCCTGGTTGGTTGGTTGCCTGCTGGCCTTCCTGCTTGGATGGTTGCTTGCCTGCTGGCCTTCCTGCTTGGATGGTTGCTTGCCTGCTGGCCTTCCTGCTTGGATGGTAGGTAGTCTGGTGGCCTTCCTGCTTGGATGGTTGGTTGTCTGCTGGCCTTCCTGCTTGGTTGGTTGGTTGTCTGCTGGCTTTCCTGCTTGGTTGGTTGGTTGTCTGCTAGCCTTCCTGCTTGGTTGGTTGCCTGCTGGCCTTCCTGCTTGGTTGGTTGCTGCTGGCCTTCCTGCTTGGATGGTCGGTTGCCTGCTGGCCTTCCTGCTTGGTTGGTTGGTTGTCTGCTGGCCTTCCTGCTTGGTTGGTTGTCTGCTGGCCTTCCTGCTTGGTTGGTTGTCTGCTGGCCTTCCTGCTTGGTTGGTTGGTTGTCTGCTGGCCTTCCTGCTTGGATGGTTGGTTGCCTGCTGGCCTTCCTGCTTGGATGGTTGGTTGCCTGCTGGCCTTCCTGCTTGGTTGGTTGGTTGCCTGCTGACCTTCCTGCTTGGTTGGTTTGTTGCCTGCTGGCCTTCCTGCTTGGATGGTTGGTTGCCTGCTGGCCTTCCTGCTTGGTTGGTTGGTTGCCTGCTGGCCTTACTGCTTGGATGGTTGGTTACCTGCTGGCCTTCCTGCTTGGTTGGTTGGTTGCCTGCTGGCCTTCCTGCTTGGTTGGTTGGTTGCCTGCTGGCCTTCCTGCTTGGATGGTTGGTTGCCTGCTGGCCTTCCTGCTTGGATGGTTAGTTGCCTGCTTGATTGCCTGTTGGCCTTCCTTCTTGGATGGTTGGTTACTTGCTGGCCTTCCTGCTTAGTTGGTTGGTTGCCTGCTGGCCTTCCTGGTTGGTTGGTTGGTTGCCTGCTGGCATTCCTGCTTGGATGGTTGGTTGCCTGCTGGCCTTCCTGCTTGGTTGCCTGTTGGCCTTACTGCTTGGATGGTTGGTTACCTGCTAGCCTTCCTGCTTGGCTGGTTGGTTGCCTACTGGCCTTCCTGCTTGGATGGTTGGTTGCCTGCTGGCCTTCCTGCTTGGATGGTTGGTTGCCTGCTGACCTTCCTGCTTGGTTGGTTGATTGTCTGCTTGGTTGCCTGTTGGCCTTACTGCTTGAATGGTTGGTTACCTGCTAGCCTTCCTGCTTGGCTGGTTGGTTGCCTACTGGCCTTCCTCCTTGGATGGTTGGTTGTCTGCTGGCCTTCCTCCTTGGATGGTTGGTTGCCTGCTGGCCTTCCTGCTTGGATGGTTAGCTGCCTGCTTGGTTACCTGCTAGCCTTCCTGCTTGTTTGGTTGGTTGCCTGCTGGCCTTCCTGCTTGGTTGGTTTGTTGCCTGCTGGCCTTCCTGCTTGGATGGTTGGTTGCCTGCTGGCCTTCCTGCTTGGTTGGTTGGTTGCCTGCTGGCCTTCCTGCTTGGTTGGTTGGTTGCCTGCTGGCCTTCCTGCTTGGATGGTTGGTTGCCTGCTGGCCTTCCTGCTTGCTTAGTTGGTTGGTTACCTGCTGGCCTTCCTGCTTGGATGGTTGGTTGTCTGCTGGCCTTCCTGCTTGGTTGGTTGGTTGCCTGCTGGCCTTCCTGCTTGGATGGTTGGTTGCCTGCTGGCCTTCCTGCTTGGATGGTTGGTTGCCTGCTGGCCTTCCTGCTTGGATGGTTAGTTGCCTGCTTGGTTGCCTGTTGGCCTTCCTTCTTGGATGGTTGGTTACTTGCTGGCCTTCCTGCTTGGTTGGTTGGTTACCTGCTGGCCTACCTGCTTGGTTGGTTGGTTGCCTGCTGGCATTCCTGCTTGGATGGTTGGTTGCCTGCTGGCCTTCCTGCTTGGATGATTAGTTGCCTGCTTGGTTGCCTGTTGGCCTTACTGCTTGGATGGTTGGTTACCTGTTAGCCTTCCTGCTTGGTTGGTTGGTTGCCTACTGGCCTTCCTGCTTGGATGGTTGGTTGCCTGCTGGCCTTCCTGCTTGGATGGTTGGTTGTCTGCTGGCCTTCCTGCTTGGTTGGCTGTCTGCTGGCCTTCCTGCTTGGTTGGTTGGTTGTCTGCTGGCCTTCCTGCTTGGTTGGTTGGTTGCCTGCTGGCCTTCCTGCTTGGTTGGTTGGTTGCCTGCTGGCCTTCCTGCTTGGATGGTTGGTTGTCTGCTGGCCTTCCTGCTTGGATGGTTGGTTGCCTGCTGGCCTTCCTGCTTGGATGGTTGCTTGCCTGCTGGCCTTCCTGCTTGGATGGTTGGTTGCCTGCTGGCCTTCCTGCTTGGATGGTTGGTTGCCTGCTGGCCTTCCTCCTTGGATGGTTGCTTGCCTGCTGGCCTTCCTGCTTGGATGGTTGCTTGCCTGCTGGCCTTCCTGCTTGGATGGTTGGTTGTCTGCTGGCCTTCCTGCTTGGTTGGTTGGTTGTCTGCTGGCCTTCCTTCTTGGATGGTTGGTTGTCTGCTGGCCTTCCTCATTGGATGGTTGGTTGCCTGCTGGCCTTCCTGCTCGGATGGTTAGCTGCCTGCTTGGTTACCTGCTAGCCTTCCTGCTTGGTTGGTTGGTTGCCTGCTGGCCTTCCTGCTTGGTTGGTTTGTTGCCTGCTGGCCTTCCTGCTTGGATGGTTGGTTGTCTGCTGGCCTTCCTGCTTGGTTGGTTGGTTGCCTGCTGGCCTTCCTGCTTGGATGGTTGGTTGCCTGCTGGCCTTCCTGCTTGGATGGTTGGTTGCCTGCTGGCCTTCCTGCTTGGATGGTTAGTTGCCTGCTTGGTTGCCTGTTGGCCTTCCTTCTTGGATGGTTGGTTACTTGCTGGCCTTCCTGCTTGGTTGGTTGGTTACCTGCTGGCCTACCTGCTTGGTTGGTTGGTTGCCTGCTGGCATTCCTGCTTGGATGGTTGGTTGCCTGCTGGCCTTCCTGCTTGGATGATTAGTTGCCTGCTTGGTTGCCTGTTGGCCTTACTGCTTGGATGGTTGGTTACCTGTTAGCCTTCCTGCTTGGTTGGTTGGTTGCCTACTGGCCTTCCTGCTTGGATGGTTGGTTGCCTGCTGGCCTTCCTGCTTGGATGGTTGGTTGTCTGCTGGCCTTCCTGCTTGGTTGGCTGTCTGCTGGCCTTCCTGCTTGGTTGGTTGGTTGTCTGCTGGCCTTCCTGCTTGGTTGGTTGGTTGCCTGCTGGCCTTCCTGCTTGGTTGGTTGGTTGCCTGCTGGCCTTCCTGCTTGGATGGTTGGTTGTCTGCTGGCCTTCCTGCTTGGATGGTTGGTTGCCTGCTGGCCTTCCTGCTTGGATGGTTGCTTGCCTGCTGGCCTTCCTGCTTGGATGGTTGGTTGCCTGCTGGCCTTCCTGCTTGGATGGTTGGTTGCCTGCTGGCCTTCCTGCTTGGATGGTTGCTTGCCTGCTGGCCTTCCTGCTTGGATGGTTAGCTGCTTGCTGGCCTTCCTGCTTGGATGGTAGGTTGCCTGCTGGCCTTCCTGCTTGGATGGTTGGTCGCCA
This sequence comes from Panulirus ornatus, assembly GCF_036320965.1. Classification (NCBI taxonomy): domain Eukaryota; kingdom Metazoa; phylum Arthropoda; class Malacostraca; order Decapoda; family Palinuridae; genus Panulirus; species Panulirus ornatus. The sequence goes on along the minus strand of NC_092296.1, from coordinate 16,135,429 downwards.
GTTGGCCTGCTTACTTGGATGGTCAGGTGATTGCTTGCCTGCTCGGGTGGTTCCCCAAGTCTCTACATTTCAGCCCCGACCATTCTAATGTTCCCTCACAGTGTTGTTAACAGACAGCACCAGGCCAGGCCAGGCCAGGCATCAAGGGTCAGGCCAGCCTCTCTCTCTCTCTCTCTCTCTCTCTCTCTCTCTCTCTCTCTCTCTCTCTCCTCTCTCTCTTACCCTACCATGCCCTTAGTCTTCTTAACCTCCCCCCTAACCCCCTACCCTCTCTCGAGCACGACGGTACGACCCTTGAACACGACGGTACGACCCTTGAGCACGACGGTACGACCTTTGAACACGACGGTACGACCCTTGAGCACGACGGTACGACCCTTGAACACGACGGTACGACCCTTGAGCACGACGGTACGACCCTTGAACACGACGGTACGACCCTTGAACACGACGGTACGACCCTTGAGCACGACGGTACGACCCTTGAGCACGACGGTACGACCCTTGAGCACGACGGTACGACCATTGAACACGACGGTACGACCCTTGAGCACGACGGTACGACCCTTGAACACGACGGTACGACCCTTGAACACGACGGTACGACCCTTGAGCACGACGGTACGACCCTTGAACACGACGGTACGACCCTTGAACACGACGGTACGACCCTTGAGCACGACGGTACGACCCTTGAGCACGACGGTACGACCCTTGAACACGACGGTACGACCCTTGAGCACGACGGTACGACCCTTGAACACGACGGTACGACCCTTGAGCACGACGGTACGACCCTTGAACACGACGGTACGACCCTTGAACACGACGGTACGACCCTTGAGCACGACGGTACGACCCTTGAGCACGACGGTACGACCCTTGAACACGACGGTACGACCCTTGAGCACGACGGTACGACCCTTGAGCACAACGGTACGACCCTTGAGCACGACGGTACGACCCTTGAGGACCACCACCACGACACCAGCTCCAAACACCCGCCCTCCCCCCCAGCCCAGGGCGGGCTCCCCTCCCCCTCCGGAGGCCAGACTGAAGGCAAGCCAGCAACTCCTTGGCCCAGGGATGGGCCCTCCACGCGCCCTGTTTAAATATCCAATTCTTCCTCGCTCAGCTGAAAAATGGCCTCTGCAAAGAGGGGGAGGGAGGGAGGGAGGGAGGGAGGGAGCGAGGATGAGATGTGAGAGAGGGAGGGAGAGAGGAAGAGGAGGAGCAGGAAGATGTGAGAGTGTGTGCAGGGTCCTCTCACAGATGATGGATCACAGGAGAGAGAGAGAGAGAGAGAGAGAGAGAGAGAGAGAGAGAGAGAGAGAGAGAGAGTAGTGGAAGGCAAAAGGGGGCGTCCTCCTGGCTATACACAATGGACGGCTCGGCTTCGAATCTCGACACCTCTCCTCACACACACACACACACACACACACACACACACACACACACACACAATCCTCAACTGTCTCCTACGCGGGGCGGGGCGGGGCGGGGCGGGGCGGGGAGGGGCGGGGCGGGGCGGGGGGGGGCCTCGGGTGGGTCGACTACGTGGCGATACGTCTTTATATTCTATACTTCACGTACGACCTGGGGAGACTACGGGGCTTCTGCCCGCTGACGAGGGAGGGACGGGCCTACCAAGTGACCAAGGGAAGACAGACCCTCCTGGGTGTGTACACACGCCTGCCTGGACACTGGACCTTCACCAGAGCGTCACGTGGAACACAATGTGCTACCATAATGTTAACTCCCATGTAATATTTATCTTCAATCATTCTTCTTACGGTATCTCTCTACATCTTCGTCTTCTTCTTCTTCGTCTTCTTCTTCTTCTTCTTCTTCTTCTTCTTCTTCTTCTTCCTCTTCTTCTTCCTCTTTCTCTTCTTCTTTCTCTTTCTCTTCTTTTTCTTCTTCTTCTTCTTCTTCATTGTGTTGAATCTACTTCGACCAGGTAGGGAGCTGGTAGCTGGTGTGTGTGTGTGTGTGTGTGTGTGTGTGTGTGAAGGAAATTACCTCAGGACGGGCGGGGGGGAGGAGGAACAGGGAGGTGGCGGGCGGTGGCGGTGGTGCGGGGAGGAGGAGGAGGAGGAGGAGGAGGAAGGCGGGGGGAAGACGAGCAGACTTCCCGTTCATATTTCCAGGCTAAGATAATCTCACATCCGTACATCTCTCCACTTCCAGGATAATCCTTCCAGCTGCGGGGAAGAAGACGGCGACTCGTCCATCCTCCAGCTGGAATATCTCCGGCCTGAGGTAACCAAGAGTGCAATGGCGGGAGGTCGCCCCAACTCGCGCGCGTGCGCCCGAAGGAATATTAGAGGGAATTCCAAAAGACCATGTTCAACATTCCTACTGTATCATATGACATTCCAAAACACCATGTTCAACATATTACAGAGGTATAAGTTTATTGAGTATTCCTGGCAAATTGTATGGGAGGGTATTGAGTGAGAGGGTGAAGGCATGTACAGAGCATCAGATTGGGGAAGAGCAGTGTGGTTTCAGAAGTGGTAGAGGATGTGTGGATCAGGTGTTTGCTTTGAAGAATGTATGTGAGAAATACTTAGAAAAGCAAATGGATTTGTATGTAGCATTTATGGATCTGGAGAAGGCATATGATAGAGTTGATAGAGATGCTCTGTGGAAGGTATTAAGAATATATGGTGTGGGAGGAAAGTTGTTAGAAGCAGTGAAAAGTTTTTATCGAGGATGTAAGGCATGTGTACGTGTAGGAAGAGAGGAAAGTGATTGGTTCTCAGTGAATGTAGGTTTGCGGCAGGGGTGTGTGATGTCTCCATGGTTGTTTAATTTGTTTATGGATGGGGTTGTTAGGGAGGTGAATGCAAGAGTTTTGGAAAGAGGGGCAAGGATGAAGTCTGTTGGGGATGAGAGAGCTTGGGAAGTGAGTAAGTTGCTGTTCGCTGATGATACAGCGCTGGCGGCTGATTCATGTGAGAAACTGCAGAAGCTGGTGACTGAGTTTGGTAAAGTGTGTGAAAGAAGAAAGTTAAGAGTAAATGTGAATAAGAGCAAGGTTATTAGGTACAGTAGGGTTGAGGGTCAAGTCAATTGGGAGGTGAGTTTGAATGGAGAAAAACTGGAGGAAGTGAAGTGTTTTAGATATCTGGGAGTGATCTGGCAGCGGATGGAAACATGGAAGCGGAAGTGGATCATAGGGTGGGGGAGGGGGCGAAAATTCTGGGAGCCTTGAAGAATGTGTGGAAGTCGAGAACATTATCTCGGAAAGCAAAAATGGGTATGTTTGAAGGAATAGTGGTTCCAACAATGTTGTATGGTTGCGAGGCATGGACTATGGATAGAGTTGTGCGCAGGAGGGTGGATGTGCTGGAAATGAGATGTTTGAGGACAATGTGTGGTGTGAGGTGGTTTGATCGAGTAAGTAACGTAAGGGTAAGAGAGATGTGTGGAAATAAAAAGAGCGTGGTTGAGAGAGCAGAAGAGGGTGTTTTGAAATGGTTTGGGCACATGTAGAGAATGAGTGAGGAAAGGTTGACCAAGAAGATATATGTGTCGGAGGTGGAGGGAACGAGGAGAAGAGGGAGACCAAATTGGAGGTGGAAAGATGGAGTGAAAAAGATTTTGTGTGATCGGGGCCTGAACTTGCAGGAGGGTGAAAGGAGGGCAAGGAATAGAGTGAATTGGAGCAATGTGGTATACCGGGGTTGACGTGCTGTCAGTGGATTGAATCAAGACATGTGAAGCGTCTGGGGTAAACCATGGAAAGCTGTGTAGGTATGTATATGTGCGTGTGTGGACGTATGTATATACATGTGTATGGGGGGGGGGGTGGGGCCATTTCTTTCGTCTGTTTCCTTGCGCTACCTCGCAAACGCGGGAGACAGCGACAAAGTATAAAAAAAAAAAATATATATATATATATATATATATATATATATATATATATATATATATATATATATATATATATATACATATATATATATATATAATAATAATAAGGTCTTCACTGGAGCGACTTTACCTTTGAGTGCAACCACTTGACCCTTGAAGCCAACATGTTAACCTTGAGTTCCAACCTTGCAGTATGAGGACTTGAGTACCCCCCCCCGCCCCCCCTCCCCACCACCACCGGGAGGTGAGGGGATAGTACTGATGATGTGTTAGATGTTGTGGTTGTGTGGTGGTTGTGATTATGGTTGTGTGGTCGTTAGATCTGTGTCTATTTGTCCTGTACGGACGGGGTCCACTGCTCATATTCCCCGGGGTCTCTCATGTTCCCCCGGGGTCTCTCATGTTCCCCGGGGTCTCTCATGTTCCCCGGGGTCTCTCATGTTCCCCCGGGGTCTCTCATGTTCCCCCGGGGTCTCTCATGTTCCCCCGGGGTCTCTCATGTTCCCCCGGGGTCTCTCATGTTCCCCCGGGGTCTCTCATGTTCCCCCGGGGTCTGTAATCTGAATTACCTCTGGTGGCCCGGGTTCCCCTTCCCCTTCCCTCCCATTTCCCCTCCCCCTTATCCCCCCCCCCCCCAGGAGGAACGCGCCAGCCAGCTGTCTGTCTGTCTGAAGTCTTAGTGGTACGGGGACACATGTATATCCTAAAATGTATTTTTGAATCTGAATTGTTTAGCGCTTCAGCATCCGCGTAGCGCTCCCAGGTGAGGTAAACAGAAGTTCAGGTGAAAGTGATGTGTGTGTGTGTGTGTGTGTGTGTGTGTGTGTGTGTGTATTTAGACGTCATTGTAGGGATTTGGTCGCGCATGCATGCGTATTAAGCTTCAGTGATGGTGATTGGTGGACATATAGCGAAGGGGCAGAGTCCAGGTGATTTACGTTATGTAGTTCATTCCATGGACCGTTCCGTTTGTACGTATGGAGTCGGTCTTGCTCTGAAATTCGGAACGAACCGTGAAATACACATGTTGTCATCTCGAGGCATCCGTGGAATGAACCAGTGTTGTCATCTCGAGGCATCCGTGGAATGAACCAGTGTTGCCATCTCGAGGCATCCGTGGAATGAACCAGTGTTGCCATCTCGAGGCATCCGTGGAATGAACCAGTGTTGCCATCTCGAGGCATCCGTGGAATGAACCAGTACGTAGCTCTGATCACTCGAGTAACTACAGATGATAAACGTTGATGGGGGAGGGGGTTAAAAGGAAAGTGTGTGTGTGTGTGTGTGTGTGTGTGTGTGTGTGTGTGTGTGTGTGTGTGTGTGTGAACTGAGGGTAATCCACAAGGCTGAGGTGCCCTTTCATGGCCTTTGATGGCTTCAAAACGGCCCTTGAAGCCCAAGGTTTTGTAGCCCGGAGCCTTAACCGGATCCTGGGTTATCTTAAACACGAAGATAAACTTGCAGATAACGTGAGAGTATCTATAGATATCATTCCTCAGATGAGGTTCGAGATGTATCATTTATGGGTGAACCAGTAGCTACACGTGTCTCATTCAGAATGACTCAGTGAACCATCAGGTAAACCCGTTTATGAACAGGTATGAACCAATGACCCCAATTTTTTTGGGTTAAATCAGTTCTCCAGCAAATGAATGTTATTGACAGTCTCCCCCCCCCCACCCCCATGAACCATGGGATGGATCCTCTGTGTGTGTGTGTGTGTGTGTGTGTGTGTGTGTGTGTGTGTGTGTGTGTGTGTGTGAATCACTTCACGAACCAAACAAATGAATCCTGTTGATAATATGCTCCATGGACAATTAAATGAACCCCCTTTTTGAATCAGTTCATGAACCATATTATGAAATATGGAAATGGGTCTTTACATATCTGCCAAATGAACCATGAAATGAAGCATGAAATGAGAGAAATTGAACATAGATCGTACAAAACTATTTGATATTATTATTAGTATTTGAGGAGCAGGTCGTCTTTTTCAACTGCTTGGTGACTATGATACGACCCTTGAGCACAACAGAACGACCCTTGAGCACAATAGTATGACCCTTGAGCATGATGGTTCGGTCTTTGAGCTGGGTGGTACAACATTTGAGTATAATGACTGGGTGGCCTTCCAATTATTGGTTCCAAATGACGGTCGGTCTGAGGCACGGGCGTGTGATGTCCCCATGGTTGTTTGATTATTTTATGGATGGGGTGGTTAGGGAGTTAAATGTAAGCGTTTTGGAGAGAGGGGCGAGTATGCAGTCTGTTGGGGATGAGAGGGGCCTGGGAGATGAGTCAATTGTTCGCCGATGATACAGCACTGGTGGCTGTCGAGTGAGAAACTGTAGAAGTTGGTGATTAAGTATGGAATGATGTGGTATACTGGGGTCAACGTGCTGTAAATGGACTAAACCAGGGATGTGAAACGTCTGGGGTAAACCATGGAAAGTTTTGTGGGGCCTGGATGTGGATAGGGAGCTGTGGTTTCGCTGCATTATACATGACAGCTAGAGACAGAGTGTGAACGAATGTGGTCTTTGTTGTGTTTTCCTGTCGCTACCTCGCTAACGCGGAAATCACCACCCAGCTCAAAGACCGAACCATCATGCTCAAGGGTCATACTATTGTGCTCAAGGGTCGTTCTGTTGTGCTCAAGGGTCGTACCATAGTCACCAAGCAGTTGAAAAAGACGACCTGCTCCTCAAATACTAATAATAATATCAAATAGTTTTGTACGATCCATGTTCAATTTCTCTCATTTCATGCTTCATTTCACGGTTCATTTGGCAGATGTGTAAAGACCCATTTCCATATTTCATAATATATTATCCCTGGGGTTAGGGGATTAAGAATACTTCCCACGTATTCCCTGCGTGTCGTAGAAGGCGACTAAAAGGGGAGGGAGCGGGGGGGGGGGGGCTGGAAATCCTCCCCTCTCGTTTTTTTTTTTTTTTTATTTTCCAAAAGAAGGAACAGAGTGGGGCCAGGTGAGGATATTCCAAAAAAGGCCCAGTCCTCTGTTCTTAACGCTACCTCGCTAACGCGGGAAATGGCGAATAGTTTAAAAGAAAGAAAGAATATATATATATACATATATATATATATATATATATATATATATATATATATATATATATATATATATTTTTTTTTATTTTTTTTTTTTTTTTTTCTTTTTTTTTCTTTTTTTTTTTTCGCTGTCTCCCGCGTTTGCGAGGTAGCGCAAGGAAACAGACGAAAGAAATGGCCCAACCCACCCCCATACACATGTATATACATACGTCCACACACGCAAATATACATACCTACACAGCTTTCCATGGTTTACCCCAGACGCTTCACATGCCTTGATTCAATCCACTGACAGCACGTCAACCCCGGTATACCACATCGCTCCAATTCACTCTATTCCTTGCCCTCCTTTCACCCTCCTGCATGTTCAGGCCCCGATCACACAAAATCTTTTTCACTCCATCTTTCCACCTCCAATTTGGTCTCCCTCTTCTCGTCGTTCCCTCCACCTCCGACACATATATCCTCTTGGTCAATCTTTCCTCACTCATTCTCTCCATGTGACCAAACCATTTCAAAACACCCTCTTCTGCTCTCTCAACCACGCTCTTTTTATTTCCACACATCTCTCTTACCCTTACGTTACTTACTCGATCAAACCACCTCACACCACACATTGTCCTCAAACATCTCATTTCCAGCACATCCACCCTCCTGCGCACAACTCTATCCATAGTCCACGCCTCGCAACCATACAACATTTACTACCAAATCATTTTCCCTAGCCCTCTCACTTTGCACACCACCTCGACCAAAACACCCTATATCTGCCACTCTATCATCAAACACATTCAACAAACCTTCAAAATACTCACTCCATCTCCTTCTCACATCACCTCTATTTGTTATCAGCTCCCATTAGCCCCCTTCACTGAAGTTCCCATTTGCTCCCTTATCTTACGCACTTTATTTGCCTCCTTCCAGAATATCTTTTTATTCTCCCTAAAATTTAATGATACTCTCTCACCCCAACTCTCATTTGCCTTCTTTTTCACCTCTTGCACCTTTCTCTTGGCCTCCTGCCTCTTTCTTTTATACATCTCCCACTCATTTGCATTATTTCCCTGCAAAAATCGTCCAAATGCCTCTCTCTTCTCTTTCATTAATAATCTTACTTCTTCATCCCACCACTCACTACCCTTTCTAATCAACCCACCTCCCACGCTTCTCATGCCACAAGCATCTTTTGCGCAAGCCATCACTGCTTCCCTTAATACATCCCATTCCTCCCCCACTCCCCTTACGTCCTTTGTTCTCACCTTTTTCCATTCTGTACTTAGTCTCTCCTGGTACTTCCTCACACGTCTCCTTCCCAAGCTCACTTACTCTCACCACCCTCTTCACCCCAACATTCACTCTTCTTTTCTGAAAACCCATGCAAATCTTCACGTTCGCCTCCACAAGATAATGATCAGACATCCCTCCAGTTGCACCTCTCAACACATTAACATCCAAAAATCTCTCTTTCGCGCGCCTGTCAATTAACACGTAATCCAATAACGCTCTTTGGCCATCTCTCATATTTACGTACGTATACTTATGTATATCTCTCTTTTTAAACCAGGTATTCCCAATCATCAGTCCTTTTTCAGCACATAAATCTACAAGCTCTTCACCATTTCCATTTACAACACTGAACACCCCATGTACACCAATTATTCCCTCAACTGCCACATTACTCACCTTTGCATTCAAATCACCCATCACTATAACCCGGTCTCGTGCATCAAAACCACTAACACACTCATTCAGCTGCTCCCAGAACACTTGCCTCTCATGATCTTTCTTCTCATGCCCAGGTGCATATGCACCAATAATCACCCATCTCTCTCCATCCACTTTCAGTTTCCATATATATATATATATATATATATATATATATATATATATATATATATATATATATATATATTATCCCTTGGGATAGGGAAGAAAGAATACATCCCACGTATTCCCTGCGTGTCGTAGAAGGCGACTAAAAGGGAAGGGAGCGGGGGGCTGGAAATCTTCCCCTCTCATTTATATTAATATATATATATATATATATATATATATATATATATATATATATATATATATGGAGGAATGCGTGCATAGTGCCATTGTACAAAGGAAAAGGGGATAAGAGTGAGTGCTCAAATTACAGAGGTATAAGTTTGTTGAGTATTCCTGGTAAATTGTATGGGAGGGTATTGATTGAGAGGGTGAAGGCATGTACAGAGCATCAGATTGGGGAAGAGCAGTGTGGTTTCAGAAGTGGTAGAGGTAGTAAAAGTTTTGCGGAAGATGAAAGCCGGCAAGGCAACAGGTTTGGATGGTATTGCAGTGGAATTTATTAAAAAAAGGGGGTGACTGTATTGTTGACTGGTTGGTAAGGTTATTTAATGTATGTATGATTCATGGTGAGGTGCCTGAGGATTGGCGGAATGCGTGCATAGTGCGATTGTACAAAGGCAAAGGGGATGAGTGAGTGCTCAAATTACAGAGGTATAAGTTTATTGAGTATTCCTGGTAAATTATATGGGAGGGTATTGATTGAGAGGGTGAAGGCATGTACAGAGCATCAGATTGGGGAAGAGCAGTGTGGTTTCAGAAGTGGTAGAGGATGTGTGGATCAGGTGTTTGCTTTCAAGAATGTATGTGAGAAATACTTAGAAAAGCAAATGGATTTGTATGTAGCATTTATGGATCTGGAGAAGGCATATGGTAGAGTTGATAGAGATGCTCTGTGGAAGGTATTAAAATATATGGTGTGGGAGGGAAGTTGTTAGAAGCAGTGAAAAGTTTTTATCGAGGATGTAAGGCATGTGTACGTGTAGGAAGAGAGGAAAGTGATTGGTTCTCAGTGAATGTTGGTTTGCGGCATGGGTGTGTGATGTCTCCATGGTTGTTTAATTTGTTGATGGATGGGGTTGTTAGGGATGTGAATGCAAGAGTTTTGGAAAGAGGGGCAAGTATGAAGTCTGTTGGGGATGAGAGAGCTTGGGAAGTGAGTCAGTTGTTGTTCGCTGATGATACAGCGCTGGTGGTTGATTCATGTGAAAAACTGCAGAAGCTGGTGACTGAGTTTGGTAAAGTGTGTGAAAGAAGAAAGTTAAGAGTAAATGTGAATAAGAGCAAGGTTATTACGTACAGTAGGGTTGAGGGTCAAGTCAATTTGGAGGTAAGTTTGAATGGAGAAAAACTGGAGGAAGTAAAGTGTTTTAGATATCTGGGAGTGGATCTGGCAGCGGATGGAACCATGGAAGCGGAAGTGAATCATAGGGTGGGGGAGGGGGCGAAAATCCTGGGAGTCTTGAAGAATGTGTGGAAGTCGAGAACATTATCTCCGAAAGCATCAATGGCTATGTTTGAAGGAATAGTGGTTCCAACAATATTGTATGGTTGCGAGGCGTGGGCTATGGATAGAGTTGTGCGCAGGAGGATGGATGTGCTGGAAATGAGATGTTTGAGGACAATGTGTGGTGTGAGGTGGTTTGATCGAGTAAGTAATGTAAGGGTAAGAGAGATGTGTGGAAATAAAAAGAGCGTGGTAGAGAGAGCAGAAGAGGGTGTTTTGAAATGGTTTGGGCACATGGAGAGAATGAGTGAGGATATATGTGTCGGAGGTGGAGGGAACGAGGAGAAGTGGGAGACCAAATTGGAGGTGGAAAGATGGAGTGAAAAAGATTTTGTGTGATCGGGGCCTGAACATGCAGGAGGGTGAAAGGCGGGCAAGGAATAGAGTGAATTGGAAAAATGTGGTATACCGGGGTCGACGCGCTGTCAATGGATTGAATCAGGGCATGTGAAGCGTCTGTGGTAAACCATGGAAAGTTGTGTGGGGCCAGGATGTGGAAAGAGAGCTGTGGTTTCGGGCATTATTGCATGACAGCTAGAGACTGAGTGTGAACGAATGTGGCCTTTGTTGTCTTTTCCTAGCGCTACCTCGCACACATGAGGGGGGAGGGGGATGTTATTCCATTGTGTGGCGAGGTGGCGATGGAAATGAATAAAGGCAGTGTGAATTGTGTGCATGTGTATATATGTATGTGTCTGTGTGTATATATATATATGTGTACATTGAGATGTATGGGTATGTATATTTGAGTGTGTGGACGTGTATGTATATACATGTGTATGGGGGTGGGTTGGGCCATTTCTTTCGTCTGTTTCCTTGCGCTACCTCGCAAACGCGGGAGACAGCGACAAAGCAAATAATAATAATATATATATATATATCCCAGGGGATAGGGGAGAAAGAATACTTGCCACGTATTCCCTGCGTGTCGTAGAAGGCGACTAAAAGGGGAAGGAGAGGGGGCTGGAAATCCTCCCCTCTTGTTTTTTTTTTTCTTTTAATTTTCCAAAAGAAAGAACAGAGAAGGGGGCCAGGTGAGGATATTCCCTCAGAGGCCCAGTCCTCTGTTCTTAACGCTACCTTGCTAACGCGGGAAATGGTGAATAGTTTGAAAGAAAGAAAGAATATATATATATATATATATATATATATATATATATATATATATATATATATATATATATATATATATATATATATATATATATATATGAAAATATGGAAATATTAATCCGTAATTGTAGTCAAATCTACCGTGAGCAGGTGTATGTGTGTGTGTGTGTGTGTGTGTGTGTGTGTGTGTGTGTGTGTGAGTAAAGCAACACCCAGCAGCTAGGTGAACAATGGCTGGTCATAAATCTGTGGAAGTAAAAGGAATGGGTATTTTAGGATGGGGATGAAGGGGGGGCAACCTCTAGCTAACACCCTCCTCCTCTTGCCAACCATTCCAGCACCTCCTCACTGTATACCCCCCGTCCCCCCCTCCCTCCCACCTCTACTCTCTCTCTCTCTCTCTCTCTCTCTCTCTCTCTCTCTCTCTCTCTCTCTCGTTCCCCTCCCCCTACATCTTTTTCTCTCCCCTCCCTTGTACATCTTCCTCTCTCCCCAGCCTTGCACATCTTTCCCTCTCCCCTCCCCCTTCATCTTTCTCCCCCCCCCCCCTGCACCATACACCCTTCTCTCTTGTATGTTTTCCCTCATATATACATATTCGCCATTTCCCGCGTTAGCGAGGTAGCGTAAGTAAGGAAGAGAGAGAGGTGCTGGGTGAGGCCGCCTGCCCGGGTGTATGACCACAAGCCACCAACTCACCGTCAGCGAGGCGGCATCACCGGCAGCACACGGCATGCTCAACCAACGCCACACTCCAAAGGAGTTCACACTCCCCTGCTACTGGAAGTAACGCACACCTGGGCTACACAAGCCTTTACAACACAAAATGGTCGTATGAATAAATAAATAAATAAATGGGACACACACGGGTGGCTGCAATAAAGAACCCAGCTCAACCATTGAGACCTAAACCAATTAGCCAATCAGGTACGACCTTAGTAATTGAGGCAGAGAAATTGTACGGTCCATTACCAGCAGTGTGAGGCGGTACCCACTCACACTGCACCTCATTATACACGACCTCACTACCTGTACTGACTGTGCCTCATTAATTACTCACACACACACACACACACACACACGTGACCATAGGTCATCACGTTGACCCTCACCATCACCCTGGTCACTACTACGACCCATGTTAACCCAGTCATCACTACTCCACACCCCCCCCCACACTACGATGACGACCCCCCCCACACTACGATGACGACCCACCCACACTACGATGACGACCCACCCCCACAGTACGATGACGACCCCCCCCACACTACGATGACGACCCCCCCACACTACGATGACGACCCCACCCACACTACGATGACGACCCGCCCACACTACGATGACGACCCCCCACACTACGATGACGACCCCCCCACACTACGATGACGACCCCCCCACACTACGATGACGACCCACCCCCACACTACGATGACGACCCACCCCCACACTGCGATGACGACCCCCCACACTACGATGACGACCCACCCCCACAGTACGATGACGACCCACCTCACACTACGATGACGACCCCCCCCACATCATTATCAACCCCTCTTGTGTATATGAAGATAACCTGTTCTGTCCACTATGATAACCCATCCCGTACACCAAGATAACCTATTCTCTCCACTACGATCACCCATCCCCTCCACAATAACCCCCCCCCCCTTGTACTAATAAGGTCCACAACCTACAACATTAACCACATACCACTCACTGTACCTTACTAATGAGGCCTACCAAGTCCAACCCATTAACCAACACCCACACGACCAGCGAATCACATCGGTACGACCCTTGAACACGACGGTACGACCCTTGAACACGACGGTACGACCCTTGAACACGACGGTACAACCCTTGAACACGACGGTACGATCCTTTTATAATACTACACATATTATAAAATAGAAGTACGAAAAACACAACAAAACACACACACACACACACACACACACCCGTGTCTCAAATTGCTCGTGGAGAGTGAGCTGGTTTTTGGAGACTGGAGAAGGCTGGGCGGACGGTGAGCATGTGAACTGCCTGAAAGCATTTGACACTATCCCACTTCTGAGGTGGATCTAAGACTCTGGCTCGCCAGGCAAGAATCAAGGGGACGCTACTTCGATGGGGAAGCCCCAACGAGAGGAAAACTCCCCTCCCTGTACACGTAGGAAACTACAAATAGGTGATTCAACATTAACACACACAAACACACACACACCTATATATAACTTATCAAAAATGTTTGCAAGAAACATCCACTAACTTGAACAACAATATAATCATTAAACACAAACACATCCACATATAGAACGACAGTTGGTGTAAACATCGAACCCTGGAGGGGAGGGATGAACGAGCAGTTATGAGGTCTCTACCACCACTCAGCAAGCCTGGCTGGCTCCCAACCCGTGTTCCTGTATGGCCCCGGTCACAGCGGGAACACCGGGGGGGGGGGGGGGGGGGGGATCCCTGTAGTATGTGACATAACTCTTGAGGTAATGGATGGGCGGGGGTGCGGGGGCTGATATGTGGCCTGGCCCCGCACGAGAGAACCCGGGGCCCCCACATGTACCTCACTGCCTCACACCTTCCGTGTACAACCTCACGTACATAATTTGTACATCCAACAAAAAAAATATCTGTAGGTTTTTTGTGTCACACAATATGACACAACACGAAGGATTTGGATAAATGCTCTACTGCTCTTGCCTCTCACTGGTAGCCTTGCTTACCATATATATATATATATATATATATATATATATATATATATATATATATATATATATATATATATATAAATTGCAAATATGCGTAAATCAAAGTACAGAATGTATTCTGTTATGAGACAGTAATAATACATCTTATTTATATATACAGCAGTTAACCTAATCATCAAAAGTCTCGTATTTACGACAATTAAACCAAACGAGACGACTGGAGGCGTAATGTTCATTATCAAATCATCGGACCCCCCCCCCCCCCCCCATGTGTGAAGATAATTTTTTGGTCGGGTGTACCATCACGCTGGGATGCACATCTGGACGACCTGTAACACAAGCCAATTAAATACGTACAGTCGTTACTGCAGGTCTCGTCCGGCTGCTTCCTACAGCTCGGTGCACGACCAGAGGTGCGTCTTGCTCACTGGATCAGCCTGTTTGAGGCTGGCGGTCGTATGCCGGCGCCACCTTGACTGATCAAACACACTCTGTACATACGACAAAGTCAATCTACGCGCCCATACAGGTTCTGGCTAACTCCGCCAGGGCGGGTGGATGACGTCCGTCATATATGCAAGGACCGAGTCGAACAGATTCCAACCCACCCGGATATCTATACAATGTTTGACCTTATTGTATTTCACATAGATTATTGGTGAATGTTCTGTAAGGTGTCCCAGGTATGTCATAGCCACGGGGGATGACTATGTTCAATCTGGACCAAGGTTCATCATATAACATTGCCACACGAATTGGAACATACATCCCTCCAGTACGCGCACCAAATAACCTCACTGTTGTCAGTCCCTCCTATCACACCTGGCTAGCCCGGCCAGAGAACACCCTCCACCCATCTTCTATACCGACGCCTTCGCCCGCCCCTGCTGGGCGACGTTCACCCACCACAGTAATATTCCCGTCACCAGACGAAATACGTTGTGAGGAACCGCAATCGCTTCTGAGTTTCTGATCTTGAAGGTCTGCAGGATCCACCCTACTCTATGTCCCCCATGTGTCTGTTGGTTCTTCCTCCCACCTTCCATGTCTGGCAGTATACAATAACATACAACACACTCCACTGACAACCTAATGACATGAATTAGAAGAGTCAGGTGACATACTGTATAATACCATATCCGAAAGTGGAAATGTCAAGCAGTGCTGAATGTGGGAAATCTATGCAGACATTAGTGACACTATTACGAGGCCAATGGTCGTTATCCTTGTCCGCTGATGGTAGAGTCATCAGACACAGTCAATCATGAATCGTTTGCACTCGTCTTCGGACGTCAGTTCTCCACTGGGGTTACGCAGTTTGTTGATCTCTTCATTCGCGTCATTACGCAATGGCCAGGAGTAATCTCTTCTTAAACTATGGGGTTCATTTTCCCCATCGGTCCACTGCGCAGTCTCGGGGAAAACGTGAGGACTGAGATGGTTCACTCTCTCCTCCCTCACACTACGGCCACACACACGGACCACGGCACTCGTCAGCCACCCAGGTGGCCTGCTCCTGCTGCGGCTCCAGACGGAGGGGGGGGGGGGGGGGTGGCGACGTCTGTCATACAGGTAAAAGGAAACGGAGTGTGGGGGAGGGAGGAGGAGGAGGTGGTCCCACCCAGCCCTCCGTTTTCCGTCGACTCTCATCTTCCTCCTTTGTGAACTCCTCCTTTGTCACCGCCACGCTTCCTCTCATCCGCATAGCCATCTCTCCTGTATAACCCACCCCTCCTCACCTGCTCTCTCTCTCTCTCTCTCTCTCTCTCTCTCTCTCTCTCTCTCTCTCTCTCTCTCTCTCTCTCTCCCCACACACGCACGTGCCCGACATGTGCGCCAGCACAACACGCCCGTGAGTGCAACAACACACACACACACACACACACACACACACATTGCTAAGCGACCTCTGAGGCGAGAAATTGAAACTCGTCAGAGAGAGAGAGAGGCGTATCGACCGGCGGAGGGGGAGGAGGGAGGATGACCCCCCGCCCCCCCTGCGGCAGCTGCTGGTGCTGGGTGTAGGGCAGACCAAACGGGAGAGGAGGCCGGCCTTGACCAGCAACTGCAGGACAGCGGGGAGAGGACCTGAGAGAGAGAGAGAGAGAGAGAGAGAGAGAGAGAGAGAGAGAGAGAGAGAGAGAGAGAGAGAGAGAGAGAGAGCGTAACGTGATAACCCCAGAGTAAACACTGGGTTAACCAGACGTCCAGAATGACCCAAACAAAACGAAATTATACACATGTAATATTCTATTATACTTCATCGCTGTCTCCCGCGTCAGCAAGGTAGCGCCAGCAAACAGACGAAGAACGGCAAGTACAAACAGGCTCAGAGCCAACCCCCCCCCCCTCCCCCTACATTCACGGACGGCGGGCAAACAACACACACACACACACACACACACACACACACACACACAAGACATCTTCCTCTCCCCCCCCCCAAGGGAGGCTACACTGCTCTGAAACACTGCTGCCCACACAAGCAACACAACCACAACACCACAGCTAACACAAAAAGAGAACAATGGATACACACAAACTATCCTACACCCCCGTATACACCCAGACATGATGCACTACACACCCTCATATACCCATGCTCTACATCCCCATATACACCCAAACATGCTATCCTACACCCCTATATACACCAAGACATACTATCTTACAGCCCATATACACCCAAACCATCTTACACCCCCATACACACCCAGACAAGCCACCCTACACCCCTCCCCCTCCCAATAAAGGGAAAAAAGAGGCTAATTGACCCCAATAATAAACTGCCTCCCCCCCTTCCCCCCCCACACCAAGCTAATCAAATCCTATCAAATACTACAACCCTGCCCCCCCCCCCCACTCCCCTCCCCCAACACCCTCCTCATGTTGGATCCCACTAAACAGCAGTTCCCTCGAGCAGGCCAGCAGCCAGAGAGAGAGAGAGAGAGAGAGAGAGAGAGAGAGAGAGAGAGAGAGAGAGAGAGAGAGAGAGAGAGAGAGAATGTTAGTTTTGCTGGTAATCCACTTTATGAAGCGGGATTAGCGCGGCCCCTCTCTCTCTCTCTCTCTCTCTCTCTCTCTCTCTCTCTCTCTCTCTCTCTCTCTCTCTCTCTCTCTACCCTGTCGTCGCATGTGTGGGATACGGGGGGTGGGAGGGTTTAGAGGGGGTGGGGTATGGGATTCACCATCCCCCAGGTTCTGCTTTCCCTTCAATCCCTACAGACGCACATATACATTCCTATATATTTCAACGTGTATATATATATATATCTCGGAAAGCAAAAATGGGTATGTTTGAATGAATAGTGGTTCCAACAATGTTGTATGGTTGCGAGGCGTGGGCTATGGATAGAGTTGTGCGCAGGAGGATGGATGTGCTGGAAATGAGATGTTTGAGGACAATATGTGGTGTGAGGTGGTTTGATCGAGTAAGTAACGTAAGGGTAAGAGAGATGTGTGGAAATAAAAAGAGCGTGGTTGAGAGAGCAGAAGAGGGTGTTTTGAAATGGTTTGGGCACATGGAGAGAATGAGTGAGGAAAGATTGACCAAGAGGATATATGTGTCGGAGGTGGAGGGAACGAGGAGAAGAGGGAGACCAAATTGGAGGTGGAAAGATGGAGTGAAAAAGATTTTGTGTGATCGGGGCCTGAACATGCAGGAGGGTGAAAGGAGGGCAAGGAATAGAGTGAATTGGAGCGATGTGGTATACAGGGTTTGACGTGCTGTCAGTGGATTGAATCAAGGCATGTGAAGCGTCTGGGGTAAACCATGGAAAGCTGTGTAGGTATGTATATTTGCGTGTGTGGACGTGTGTATGTACATGTGTATGGGGGGGGGGGGTTGGGCCATTTCTTTCGTCTGTTTCCTTGCGCTACCTCGCAAACGCGGGAGACAGCGACAAAGTATAAAAAAAAAAAAAAAAAAAAAAAAAAAAAAATATATATATATATATATATATATATATATATATATATATATATATATATATATATATATATATATATATATATATACAGACATATGCATATATAAATATGTACATATTCATACATGCTGCCTTCATCCATTCCCGTCGCCACCCCGCCACACATGAAATGACAACCCCCTCTCCCCGCATGTGCACGAGGTAGCGCTAGGAAAAGACAACAAAGGCCACATTCGTTCACACTCAATCTCTCGCTGTCATGTAATAATGCACCGAAACCACAGCTCCCTTTCCACATCCAGGCCCCACACAACTTTCCATGATTTACCCAGACGCTTCACATGCCCTGGTTCAATCCATTGTCAGCACGTCGACCCCGGTATTCCACATCGTTCCAATTCACTCTATTCCTTGCACGCCTTTCACCCTCCTGCATGTTCAGGCCCCGATCACTCAAAATCTTTTTGCACTCCATCTTTCCACCTCCAATTTGGTCTCCCACTTCTCCTCGTTCCCTCCAACACTGACACATATATCCTCTTGGTCAATCTTTCCTCACTCATTCTCTCCATGTGACCAAACCATTTCAAAACACCCTCTTCTGTTCTCTCAACCACATTCTTTTTATCACCAAACATCTCTCTTACCCTATTATTACTTACTCGATCAAACCACCTTACACCACATATTGTCCTCAAACATACCATTTCCAGCACATCCACCCTCCTCCGCACAACTCTATCCATAGCCCAAGCCTCGTAACAATATAACATTGTTGGAACCACTATTCCTTCGACCATTCCAATTTTTGCTTTCCGAGATAATGTTCTCAACTTCCACACATTCTTCATAACTCCCAGAATTTTCGCCCCCTCCCTCACCCTATGATTCACTTCCGCTTCCATGGTTCCATCCGCTGCCAAATCCACTCCCAATTATCTAAAACACTTTACTTACTCCAGTTTTTCTCCATTCAAACTTACCTCCCAATTGACCCTCAACCCTACTGTACCTAATAACCATGCTCTTATTCACATTCACTCTCAGCTTTCTTCTTTCACACACTTTACCAAACTCAGTCACCAGCTTCTGCAGTTTCTCACATGAATCAGCCACCAGCGCTGTATCATCAGCGTACAACAACTGACTCACTTCCCAAGCTCTCTCATCCACAACAAACTGCATACTTGCCCCTCTTTCCAAAACTCTTGCATTCACCTCCCTAACAACCTCATCCATAAACAAATTAAACAACCATGGAGACATCACACACCCCTGCCGCAAACCTACATTCACTGAGAACCAATCACTTTCCTCTCTTCCTACACGTACACATGCCTTACAACCTCGATAAAAACTTTTCACTGCTTCTAACAACTTGCCTCCCACACCATATATTCTTAATACCTTCCACAGAGCATCTCTATCAACTCTATCATATGCCTTCTCTAGATCCATAAATGCTACATACAAATCCATTTGCTTTTCTAAGTATTTCTCACATACATTCTTCAAAGCAAACACCTGATCCACACATCCTCTACCACTTCTGAAACCACACTGCTCTTCCCCAATCTGATGCTCTGTACATGCCTTCACCCTCTCAATCAATACCCTCCCATATGATTTACCAGGAATACTCAACAAACTTATACCTCTGTAATTTGAGCACTCACTTTTATCCCCTTTGCCTTTGTACAATGGCACTATGCAAGCATTCCGCCAATCCTCAGGCACCTCACTATGAGTCATGAATACAATAAATAACCTTACCAACCAGTCAACAATACAGTCACCCCCTCTTTTAATAAATTCCACTGCAGTACCATCCAAACCCGCTGCCTTGCCGGCTTTCATCTTCCGCAAAGCTTTTACTACCTCTTCTCTGTTTACCAAATCATTTTCCCTAACCTTCTCACTTTGCACACCACCTCGACCAAAACACCCTATATCTGCCACTCTATCATCAAACACATTCAACAAACCTTCAAAATACTCACTCCATCTCCTTCTCACATCACCACTACTTATTATCACCTCCCCATTAGCCCCCTTCACTGAAGTTCCCATTTGTTCCGTCGTCTTACGCAATTTATTTACCTCCTTCCAAAACATCTTTTTACTCTCCCTAAAACTTAATGATACTCTCTCACCCCAACTCTCATTTGCCCTCTTTTTCACCTCTTGCACCTTTCTCTTGACCTCCGGCCTCCTTCTTTTATACATCTCCCACTCATTTGCATTATTTCCCTGCAAAAATCGTCCAAATGCCTCTCTCTTCTCTTTCACTAATAATCTTACTTCTTCATCCCACCACTCACTACCCTTTCTAATCTGCCCACCTCCCACGCTTCTCATGTCACAAGCATCTTTTGCGCAAGCCATCACTGCTTCCCTAAATACATCCCATTCCTCCCCCACTCCCCTACCTCCTTTGTTCTCACCATTTTCCATTCTGTACTCAGTCTCTCCTGGTACTTCCTCACACAAGTCTCCTTCCTAAGCTCACTTACTCTCACCACTCTCTTCACCCTAACATTCTCTCTTCTTTTCTGAAGACCTCTACAAATCTTCACCTTCACCTCCACAAGATAATGATCAGACATCCCTCCAGTTGCACCTCTCAGCACATTAAAATCCAAAAGTCTCTCTTTCGTATACGTATGTAAGTAGGAAAGATGACCAGAGAACGTTACTGGACTACGTGTTAACTGATCGGCGTGCGAAAGAGAGACTTTTGGATGTTAATGTGCTTAGAGATGCAACTGGAGGGATGTCTGATCATTATCTTGTGGAGGCGAAGGTGAAGATTTGAAGAGGTTTTCAGAAAAGAAGACAGAATGTTGGGGTGAACAGAGTGGCGAGAGTAAGTGAACTTGGGAAGGAGACTTGTGTGAGGAAGTACCAGGAGAGACTGAGTACAAAATGGAAAAAGGTGAGAACAAATGACGTAAGGGGAGTGCGGGATGAATGGGATGTATTTAGGGAAACAGTGATGGCTTGCACAAAAGATGCTTGTAGCATGAGAATCGTGGGAGGTGGGCAGATTAGAAAGGGTATTGAGTGGTGGGATGAAGAAGTAAGATTATTAGTGAAAGAGAAGAGAGAGGCATTGGACGACTTTTTGCAGGGAAATAATGCAAATGACTGGGAGATGTATACAAGAAAGAGGCAGGAGGTCAAGAGAAAGGTGAAAGAGGTGAAAAAGAGGGCAAATGAGAGTTGGGGTGAGAGAGTATCATCAAATTCTAGGGAGAATAAAAAGATGTTTTGGAAGGAGGTAAATAAAGTGCGTAAAACAAGGGAACAAATGGGAGGTTCAGTAAAGGGGGCAAGTGGGGAGGTGGTAACAAGTAGTGGTGATGTGAGAAGGAGATGGAGTGAGTATTTTGAAGGTTTGTTGAATATGTTTGATGATAGATTGGAATATATATGGTGTTTTAGTCGAGGTGGTGTGCAAAGTGAGAGGGTTAGGGAAAATGATTTGGTAAACAGAGAAGAGGTAGTAAAAGCTTTGCGGAAGATAAAAGCCGGCAAGGCAGCAGGTTTGGATGGTATTGCAGTGGAATTTGTTAAAAAAGGGGGTGACTGTATTGTTGACTGGTTGGTAAGGTTATTTAACGTATGTATGACTCATGATGTGGTGCCTGAGGATTGGCGGAATGCATGCATAGTGCCATTGTACAAAGGCAAAGGGGATAAGAGTGAGTGCTCAAATTACAGAGCTATAAGTTTGTTGAGTATTCCTGGGAAATTATATGGGAGGGTATTGACTGAGAGGGTGAAGGCATGTACAGAGCATCAGACTGGGGAAGAGCAGTGTAGTTGCAGAAGTGGTAGAGGATGTGTGGATCAGGTGTTTGCTTTGAAGAATGTATGTGAGAAATACTTAGAAAAGCAAATGGATTTGTATGTAGCATTTATGGATCTAGAGAAGGCATATGACAAAGTTGATAGAGATGCTCTGTGGAAGGTATTAAGAATATATGGTGTGAGAGGTAAGTTGTTAGAAGCAGTGAAAAGTTTTTATCGAGGTTGTAAGGCATGAGTACGAGTAGGAAGAGAGGAAAGTGACTGGTTCTCAGTGAATGTAGGTTTGCGGCAGGGGTGTGTGATGTCTTCATGGTTGTTTAATTTGTTTAAGGATGGGGTTGTTAGGGAAGTGAATGCAAGAGTTTTGGAAAGGGGCAACTATGCAGTCTGTTGTGGATGAGAGAGCTTGGGAAGAGAGTCAGCTGTCGTTCGCTGATGATACAGCGCTGGTGGCTGATTCGTGTGAGAAACTGCAGAAGCTGGTGACTGAGTTTGGTAAAGTGTGTGAAAGAAGAAAGTTGAGAGTAAATGTGAATAAGAGCAAGGTTATTAGGTACAGTAGGGTTGAGGGACAAGTCAATTGGGAGGTAAGTTTGAATGAAAAAAAAAAAACTGGAGGAAGTGAATTGTTTTAGATATCTGGGAGTGGATTTGGCAGCGGATGGAACCATGGAAGCGGAAGTAAATCATAGGGTGGGGAAGGGGGCGAAAGTTCTGGGAGCGTTGAAGAATGTGTGGAAGTCGAGAACATTATTTCGGGAAGCAAAAATGGGTATGTTTGAAGGAATAGTGGTTCCAACAATGTTGTATGGTTGCGAGGCGTGGGCTATGGATAGAGTTGTGCGCAGAAGGATGGATGTGCTGGAAATGAGATGTTTGAGGACAATGTGTGGTGTGAGGTGGTTTGATCGAGCGAGTAACGTAAGGGTAAGAGAGATGTGTGGAAATAAAAAGAGCGTGGTTGAGAGAGCAGAAGAGGGTGTTTTGAAGTGGTTTGGGCACATGGAGAGGATGAGTGAGGAAAGATTGACCAAGAGGATATATGTGTCGGAGGTGGAGGGAACAAGGAGAAGAGGGAGACCAAATTGGAGGTGGAAAGATGGAGTGAAAAAGATTTTGTGTGATCGGGGCCTGAACATGCAGGAGGGTGAAAGGAGGGCAAGGAATAGAGTGAATTGGAGCGATGTGGTATACCGGGGTTGACGTGCTGTCAGTGGATTGAAGCAAGGCATGTGAAGCGTCTGGGGTAAACCATGGAAAGCTGTGTAGGTATGTATATTTGCGTGTGTGGACGTATGTATATACATGTGTATGGGGGGGGGTTGGGCCATTTCTTTCGTCTGTTTCCTTGCGCTACCTCGCAAACGCGGGAGACAGCGACAAAGTATAATAATAATAAAAAATATATATATATTCCTAGAAGTCATACATAACCCCCCTCCCCCATTCCCGCCCCCGACCTCCGTCAGCGGCCACGTTAACGATCGCTCGTCGTGATTAAGTGGTTGGTGATATGCGCGCCGCGTTCCCGCGGCGCGACTGCGGCCACGACCGCATCACGTGCCACATCATTACGACCCACGCGCCCTCACACCTCCAATCACTTCCTCAGTAATTACCTCCACGAGGGTTTATTATTAATAGAGTTTTTTATTAATTATTTCCTGATGACGACAGTTACTGGCCCAGGCTGGTGGATGTGTTGGGGGTCCACCGGCTCCCAGCGCTGCGCTCCAAACAGGAGCAGTGGAATGATGGCTTCGTTTCCAGCGGTTATAATAGAGGATGGTACAGCCTCGCCCAAGGCGTAACCGCCAGCCGGGGCAGTCCGGTAACACTTAGCATGTGTGTGTGTGTGTGTGTGTGTGACGTACGCCAGGCCCACCTACTTCATAAGAGAGGGATGCTGAAGCGCTCATCATCAACATATACGGCGCAGTGTACAGTGAGTGTAAGCCTCTCAGACTGTGGTCCTCCTGAATATATATATATATATATATATATATATATATATATATATATATATATATATATACATATCATGTGAGCGCGCACTTCCACTGAACATACAAACAGCCAGGATCGAACCCGGGACCCCTGTGCCACAGGCGGGAATGGTAACCGCTAAGCTATGGGCCTGGCTAATAGGAAATAACTATTCGAATACTATGTACTCGAATACCCTTCGTCTTACGTTGGTGAGCAACGGGGTCTACACCGGCCATTTCCCATCAGGCTCACAGACACACAGCCAGGAGGCACCATCCACATGTGGCAGCTTCGTGAGCGTTGTGTGTGAGAGTGTTGTGAGCGAGAGGATATCACGGGAAGTGTGAGATCAAGGAGGACCATGGGTAAGGTAAGGGGGCTTCTGCCGGCCCACCACAACACAACCAACAACACTTGCGTTTTAAAAACACAGCTTAATTATTGTCAAGCCTCACACCCACCTCTCTCTCTCTCTCTCTCTCTCTCTCTCTCTCTCTCTCTCTCTCTCTCTCTCTCTCTCTCTCTCTCTCTCCTCAGCACACACACACACACACACGCCCCTCTTTCCCTACCCTTCCCCTCCCAGCAATTCCACACAGCCTTTGATAAATCATCATTTTTACTCAGATATCCACAATCTCCAGCTGTCGGCCGCCCTCTACCATCACCATGTCTCATTATGACACCCACCCACCCATCGCTCACTGCCACCCACCCACCGCTCACTGCCACCCACCCACCCACCGCTCACTGCCATCCCCCCACCCACCGCTCACTGCCACCCACCCACCCACCGCTCACTGCCATCCCCCCACCCACCGCTCACTGCCACCCCCCCACCCACCGCTCACTGCCACCCACCCACCCACCGCTCACTGCCACCCACCCACCCACCGCTCACACGGCACTCACGAACCACTCCACCCCCCACCTCCCGGAACCTCATAAGGACTCCCTAGACCCACCCCCCCAAAAAAGGATCACAGAGTACTCACAGAACACCCCCTCCCCACTAACTTAACCCCCAAGGTACTAACAGAGTACTCACAGAACACCCCCTCCCCACTAACTTAACCCCCAAGGTACTCACAGAGTGCTCACAGAACACCCCCCCTCTCCCTCTAACTTAACCCCCAGGTACTGACAGAACACCCCCTCCTCCCTGTAACTCAGCCACTACGGATTCACAGAGACCTCACAGAACACCCCCTCCTCCCTCCGACTTCCATATTGCTCACAGAACACCCCCTCCTCCCTCTGACTCACACAGTGCTCACAGAACACCCCGTCCTCCCTGTGACTCACACAGTACTTACAGAACATCCACTCCTCCCCGTGACTCACAAGGTGCTCACAGAACACACCCTCCTCCCTGTGACTCACACAGTGCTTACAGAACACCCCCTCCTCCCTCTGACTCACACAGTGCTCACAGAACACCCCCTCCTCCCTGTAACTCACATAGTACATGCAGAGGGTCGACCTACGGGAGGGGCGCGCCAGCACAGGGCAGCCACCAAATACTAACAATGTCACATTCAAATTCAAGAACTTCTATCTGCAGGAGAAGATGGTCCCCCACCGTGCACAATACATATGGGTGTTTCAACAATCTGAGCACCGGCGCACGAGGGCGTAACTGCAACAACTGTGGTTTAACATTATATTATCCCAAGGTCTCTTAACTACCTCGTTAACCCGGTCTATTACTCTACTTAACCACCTCATTCATCCCTTCTATTAATCTGTGCATCTAATCTTCCATATCACATTCTACAGATGGTAGCGACGAGAATGGATGAAAGCAAGCAAGTGTGAATATGTACATGTGTATAAATCCATGTCTGTGTATGTATATGTGTATATGCTGATTGTATATATATATATATATATATATATATATATATATATATATATATATATATATATATATACATATCTTTTCTTTTCTTTTCTTTCGTACTATTCGCCATTTCCCGCGTCAGCGAGGTAGCGTTAAGAACAGAGGACTGGGCCCTTGAAGGAATATCCTCACCTGGCCCCCTTCTCTGTTCCTTCTTTTGGAAAATTGAAAAAAAAACGAGAGGGGAGGATTTCCAGCCACCCGCTCCCTCCCCTTTTAGTCGCCTTCTACGACACGCAGGGAATACGTGGGAAGTATTCTTTCTCCCCTATCCCCAGGGATATATATATATTTTTATCATTATTATTTTGCTTTGTCGCTGTCTCCCGCGTTTGCGAGGTAGCGCAAGGAAACAGACTAAAGAAATGGCCAAACCCACCCCCATACACATGTATATACATACACGTCCACACACGCAAATATACATACCTATACATCTCAATGTACACATATATATACACACACAGACACATACATATATACACATGCACACAATTCACACTGTCTGCCTTTATTCATTCCCATCGCCACCTTGCCACACATGGAATAACAACCCCCTCCCCCCTCATGTGTGCGAGGTAGCGCTAGGAAAAGACAACAAAGGCCCCATTTCTTAACACTCAGTCTCTAGCTGTTATGCAATAATGCCCGAAACCACAGCTCCCTTTCCACATCCAGGCCCCACACAACTTTCCATAGTTTACCACAGACGCTTCACATGCCCTGATTCAATCCATTGACAGCACGTTGACCCCAGTATACCACATCGTTCCAATTCACTCTATTCCTGGCAAACCTTTCAGCCTCCTGCATGTTCAGGCCCCGATCACTCAAAATCTTTTTCACCCCATCTTTCCACCTCCAATTTGGTCTCCCACTTCTCGTTCCCCCACCTCTAACACATATATCCTCTTTGTCAATCTTTCCTCACTCATTCTCTCCAAGTGACCAAACCATTTCAAAACACCCTCTTCTGCTCTCTCAACCACACTCTTTTTATTACCACACATCTCTCTTACCTTTGCTAACGCGGGAGACAGCGACAAAGTATAATAAAATAAAAAAAATAAGGCGCAAGAGGTGAAAAAGAGGGCAAATGAGAGTTGGGGTGAGAGAGTAACATCAAATTTTAGGGAGAATAAAAAGATGTTGTGGAAGGAGGTAAATGAAGTGCGTAAGACAAGGGAATCAATGGGAACTTCAGTGAAGGGGGCTAATGGGGAGGTGATAACAAGTAGTGGTGATGTGAGGAGATGAAGTGAGTATTTTGAAGGTTTGTTGAATATGTTTGATGATAGAGTGGCAGATATAGGGTTTTTGATCGAGGTGGTGTGCAAAGTGAGAGGGTTAGGGAGAATGATTTTGTAAACAGAGAAGAGGTAGTAAAAGCTTTGCGGAAGATGAAAGCCGGCAAGGCAGCGGCTTTGGATGGTATTGCAGTGGAATTCATTAAAAAGGGAGAGACTGTATTGTTGACTGGTTGGTAAGGTTATTTAATGTATGTATGACTCATGGTGAGGTGCCTGAGGATTGGCGGAATGCTTGCATAGTACCATTGTACAAAGGCAAAGGGGATAAAAGTGAGTGCTCAAATTACATAGGCATAAGTCTGTTGAGTATTCCTGGTAAATTATATGGGAGGGTATTGATTGAGAGGGTGAAGGCATGTACAGAGCATCAGATTGGGGAAGAGCAGTGTGGTTTCAGAAGTGGTAGAGGATGTGTGGATCAGGTGTTTGCTTTGAAGAATGTATGTGAGAAATACTTAGAAAAGCAAATGGATTTGTATGTAGCATTTATGGATCTGGAGAAGGCATACGATAAGTGTTGATAGAGATGCTCTGTGGAAGGTATTAAGAATATATGGTGAGGGAGGCAAGTTGTTAGAAGCAGTGAAAAGTTTCTATCGAGGATGTAAGGCATGTGTACGAGTAGGATGAGAGGAAAGTGATTTGTTCTCAGTGAATGTAGGTTTCCGGCAGGGGTGTGTGATGTCTCCATGGTTGTTTAATTTGTTTATGGATGGGGTTGTTAGGGAGGTGAATACAAGAGTTTTGGAAAGAGGGGCAAGTATGCAGACTGTTGTGGATGAGAGAGCTTGGGAAGTGAGTCAGTTGTCGTTCGCTGATGATACAGCGCTGGTGGCTGATTCGGGTGAGAAACTGCAGAAGCTGGTGACTGAGCTTGGTAAAGTGTGTGAAAGAAGAAATTTGAGAGTAAATGTGAATAAGAGCAAGGTTATTAGGTACAGTAGGGTTGAGGGACAAGTCAATTGGGAGGTAAGTTTCTGGAGGAAGTGAAGTGTTTTAGATATCTGGGAGTGGATTTGGCAGCGGATGGAACCATGGAAGCTGAAGTGAATCATAGGGTGGGGGAGGGGGCGAAAGTTCTGGAAGCCTTGAAGAATGTTTGGAAGTCGAGAACATTATCTCGGAAAGCAAAAATGGGTATGTTTGGATTAATAGTGGTTCCAACAATGTTATATGGTTGCGAGGCGTGGGCTATAGATAGAGTTGTGCGGAGGGTGGATGTGCTGGAAATGAGATGTTTGAGGACAATATGTGGTGTGAGGTGGTTTGATCGAGTAAGTAATAATAGGGTAAGAGAGATGTGTGGTAATAAAAAGAGTGTGGTTGAGAGAGCAGAAGAGGGTGTTTTGAAATGGTTTGGTCACATGGAGAGAATGAGTGAGAAAAGATTGACAAAGAGGATATATGTGTCAGAGGTGGAGGGAACGAGAAGTGGGAGACCAAACTGGAGGTGGAAAGATGGAGTGAAAAAGATTTTGAGTGATCGGGGCCTGAACATGCAGGAAGGTGAAAGGCGTGCAAGGAATAGAGTGAATTGGAACGATGTGGTATACCGGGGTCGACGTGCTGTCAATGGATTGAACCAAGGCATGTGAAGCGTCTGGGGTAATCCAATGGAAACTTCTGTGGGGCCTGGATGTGGAATATGAGCTGTGGTTTCGGTGCATTATTACATGACAGCTAGAGACTGAGTGTGAACGAATGTGGCCTTTGTTGTCTTTTCCTATCGCTACCTCGCACACATGAGGGGGGAGGGGTTTTTTATTTCATGGTGGCAGGATGGCGATGGGAATGAATAAAAGCAGACAGTATGAATTATGTACATGTGTATATATGTATATGTCTGTGTGTATATATATATATATGCGTTGAGATGTATAGGTATGTATATTTGCGTGTGTGGACGTGTATGTATATACATGTGTATGTGGGTGGGTTGGGTCATTCTTTCGTCTGTTTCCTTGCGCTACCTCACTAACGCGGGAGACAGCGACAAAGCAAAATAAAAAAATATTAATATATATATATATATATATATATATATATATATATATATATATATATATATATATATATATATATATAATCCCTGGGGATAGGGTAGAAAGAATACTTCCCACGTATTCCCTGCGTGTCGTAGAAGGCGACTAAAAGGGGAGGGAGCGGGGGGCTGGAAATCCTCCCCTCCCGTTTTTTTTTTAAATTTTCCAAAAGAAGGAACAGAGAAGGGGGCCAGGTGAGGATATTCCCTCAGAGGCCCAGTCCTCTGTTCTTAATGCTACCTTGCTAACGCGGGAAATGGCGAATAGTATGAAAGATATATATATATATATATATATATATATATATATATATATATATATATATATATATATATATATATCAAACTATTCGCCATTTCCCGCGTTACCGAGGTAGCGTTAAGAACAGAGGACTGGGCCTCTGAGGGAATATCCTCACCTGGCCCCCTTCTCTGTTCCTTCTTTTGGAAAATTTAAAAAAAAAAACGAGAGGGGAGGATTTCCAGCCCCCCGCTCCCTCCCCTTTTAGTCGCCTTCTATGACACGCAGGGAATACGTGGCAAGTATTCTTTCTCCCCTATCCCCAGGGATAATATACATATATGTATATATATATATATATATATATATATATATATATATATATATATATATATATATATATATGCCCACAAACTCTCCTCTCCCTTTCTCCCCCACCCCTCCCAACCCCTCCAAGAGATCCCCACTACTCTCCCGCGCCCCCTCCAAACCCTCCCAGGTCTACGAGGCCTCCCTAGGGCGCCTTGTGGAGGGCCGGTCGACCATTCCTCAGCCGGCCGCCCATTCCTCAGCCGGCCGTCAACCGTAACTCAGCCATGACACGAAAAAAGGTTGGAAGGTGGTACAGTAGGTGGAGGAAGGTACTGTTACAGATGGTACAGACGGTACAGGTGTTACAATGTATATGTGTTACGGACGGTACATGTGTTACAGATGTACAGGTGTTCCAGACGGTGCAGGTGTTACAGATGGTAGTGTTACATACAGTACAGGTGTTACAGATGGTACAGGCTGGGGTACTCACAGTTTCTCGAGCCTGGGCAGGTGGGAGAGGACACCAGCTGGTATGCGGGTCAGGCCGCTGGCCGACACGTCCCTGACAACCCAACAAACAAAACTCGTTAATCATCAACAACAACATGTACACAACAAATACATAACAAGAAAAAATATAATTTGAATGTAATATAAAATATAATTTAAATGTAAAATAACAAAACAATTATAATGTAATACAATATAATCTTAATGAAATACAAAAATTCTACTGCAATAAAATAAAATATAATCTTAATGTAACAATGTAATCTTAATGTAATGATACAAAATAATTGTCTATATAAAATAATTTTCTAAGTAATATAATAAATTTCAATGTAATACAATATAAGTTTTGGGTAATTCAAATTAAAAATTTAATGTAATACAACATATTTAATGTAATTCAAAGTAAAGAATTCGATGTAATACATGTTCAAGGTGATTCAAATTAAATATTTAATGCAATACAAGTTTAAGGTAATTCAAATGAAAAAACAATGTAATACAAGTTTACGGTAATTCAAATAAAAAAAATTAATGTAATACAATACAAGTTTAAGGTAATTCAAATAAAAAATTTAAAGTAATACAACTTTAAGATAATTCAAATAAAAAATTCAATGCAATACAAAAAAAAGTTTAAGGTAATTCAAATGAAAAAATTGAATGTAAGACAATATAAGTTTAAGATAATTCAAATTAAAAATCTAATGTAATACAAGTTTAAGGTAATTCAAATTGAAAATTTAATGTAATACAAGTTTAAGGTAATTCAAATCAAAAATTTAATGTAATACAACACGATACAAAGATCCTATTTCGTGAGTCTACCTGATAATATACACACACACACACACACACACAAAAAAAAAAACCCTTTTGCTTAAAAAAAGAAAAAACAAGTCATTGGTGGTGTGAAAAAGAAATTAAATTTTTTTTATAAGGTAAGAGGAGGAGGAGGAGGAGGAGGAGGAGGAGGAGGAGGAGGTGGTGGGGAAGGGGAAACTTAACTGCCTCCCCTAAGGGAAGAAATCTGCATTGGACAAACTTTGCTCAGCGCCAACTGGAAATTAAAACCAACAACCAAAAAACAATCTTCACACTGAGACATCAACTTTTTTTCTTTGGGGTACGTTTGTTTATCTGGGGGGGGGGGGGGGACATTACTAGGGCAATAATGACACACGTCTCAAATAACCATATAACCCCCCCCCCCCCCCCGCGCTTCCATTACAGAACTAGCCACAAGTCACTTTACTTTTCCTCCATTACTTATAACTATAAAAGAGTCACTTACAATACCATTCTTATTTTTCATTTTTTTTTTTATTTTCCACGAGTTGCATTCAGATCTCTGCGTTTACACCCAGAGCGAATGTATATTTCAACCTGGGTTACATAAGATTCATCACTAAATTTCTATTATTATTATTATTATCATTATTATTATTTCTATTATTATTATTATCATTATTAACATTATTCTTATTATTATCATCATCATTATTATTATTATTATTATTCTTTCTTTCATACTATTCGCCATTTCCCGCATTAGCGAGGTAGCGTTAAGAACAGAGGACTGGGCCTTTGAGGGAATATCCTCACCTGGCCCCCTTCTCTGTCCCTTCTTTTGGAAAATTAAAAAAAGACGAGAGGGGAGGATTTCCAGCCCCCTGCTCCCTTCCCTTTTAGTCGCCTTCTACGACACGCAGGGAATACGTGGGAAGTATTCTTTCTCCCCTATCCCCATGGATGGTATATATATATATATATATATATATATATATATATATATATATATATATATATATATATATATATATATATATTCATATATATATATTCATATATATATATTTTCTTTTTTTCTTTCAAACTATTCGCCATTTCCCGCGTTAGCAAGGTAGCGTTGAGAACAGAGGACTGGACCTTTAAGGGAATATCCTCACCTGGCCCCCTTCTCTGTTCCTTCTTTTGGAAAATTAAAAAAAAAATGAGAGAGGAGGATTTCCAGCCACCCGCTAATATATATATATATATATATATATATATATATATATATATATATATATATATATATATATATATATATATTTTTATACTTTGTCGCTGTCTCCCGCGTTTGCGAGGTAGCGCAAGGAAACAGACGAAAGAAATGGCCCAACCCCCCCATACACATGTATATACATACGTCCACACACGCAAATATACATACCTACACAGCTTTCCATGGTTTACCCCAGACGCTTCACATGCCTTGATTCAATCCACTGACAGCACGTCAACCCCGGTATACCACATCGCTCCAATTCACTCTATTCCTTGCCCTCCTTTCACCCTCCTGCATGTTCAGGCCCCGATCACACAAAATCTTTTTCACTCCATCTTTCCACCTCCAATTTGGTCTCCCTCTTCTCCTTGCTCCCTCCACCTCCGACACATATATCCTCTTGGTCAATCTTTCCTCACTCATCCTCTCCATGTGCCCAAACCACTTCAAAACACCCTCTTCTGCTCTCTCAACCACGCTCTTTTTATTTCCACACATCTCTCTTACCCTTATGTTACTCACTCGATCAAACCACCTCACACCACACATTGTCCTCAAACATCTAATTTCCAGCACATCCATCCTCCTGCGCACAACTCTATCCAGAGCCCACGCCTCGCAACCATACAACATTGTTGGAACCACTATTCCTTCAAACATACCCATTTTTGCTTTCCGAGATAATGTTCTCGACTTCCACACATTCTTCAAGGCCCCCAGAATTTTCGCCCCCTCCCCCACCCTATGATCCACTTCCGCTTCCATGGTTCCATCCGCTGCCAGATCCACTCCCAGATATCTAAAACACTTCACTTCCTCCAGTTTATCTCCATTCAAACTCACCTCCCAATTGACTTGACCCTCAACCCTACTGTACCTAATAACCTTGCTCTTATTCACATTTACTCTTAACTTTCTTCTTCCACACACTTTACCAAACTCAGTCACCAGCTTCTGCAGTTTCTCACATGAATCAGCCACCAGCGCTGTATCATCAGCGAACAACAACTGACTCACTTCCCAAGCTCTCTCATCCCCAACAGACTTCATACTTGCCCCTCTTTCCAAAACTCTTGCATTTACCTCCCTAACAACCCCATCCATAAACAAATTAAACAACCATGGAGACATCACACACCCCTGCCGCAAACCTACATTGACTGAGAACCAATCACTTTCCTCTCTTCCTTTCACGGAAGATGAAAGCCGGCAAGGCAGCAGGTTTGGATGGTATTGCAGTGGAATTTATAAAAAAAGGGGGTGACTGTATTGTTGACTGGTTGGTAAGGTTATTTAATGTATGTATGACTCATGGTGAGGTGCCTGAGGATTGGCGGAATGCGTGCATAGTGCCATTGTACAAAGGCAAAGGGGATAAGAGTGAGTGCTCAAATTACAGAGGTATAAGTTTGTTGAGTATTCCTGGTAAATTATATGGGAGGGTATTGATTGAGAGGGTGAAGGCATGTACAGAGCATCAGATTGGGGAAGAGCAATGTGGTTTCAGAAGTGGTAGAGGATGTGTGGATCAGGTGTTTGCTTTGAAGAATGTATGTGAGAAATACTTAGAAAAGCAAATGGATTTGTATGTAGCATTTATGGATCTGGAGAAGGCATATGATAGAGTTGATAGAGATGCTCTGTGGAAGGTATTAAGAATATATGGTGTGGGAGGCAAGTTGTTAGAAGCAGTGAAAAGTTTTTATCGAGGATGTAAGGCATGTGTACGTGTAGGATATATATATATATATATATATATATATATATATATATATATATATATATATATATATATATATATATATATATATTATTATTATTATTATTATCATTATTATTATTAATATTATTATTATTATTATTATTATACTTTGTCGCTGTCTCCCACATTAGCGAGGTAGCGCAAGGAAACAGAATAAAGAATGGCTCAACCCACCCACATATACATGTATATACATACACGTCCACACACGCATATATACATACCTATACATTTCAACGTATACATGTATATACATACAGACATATATATATATATATATATATATATATATATATATATATATATATATATATATATATACATATATATATATATACGCGGGAAATACAGAATAGTATGAAAGAAAAGAAAGACACACGCACACACACACACACATATATATTTTCTTTTTTTTATACTATTCACCATTTCCCGCATTACCAAGGTAGCGTTAAGAACAGAGGACTGGGCCTTAGAGGGAATATCCTCACCTGGCCCCCTTCTCTGTTCCTTCTTTTGGAAAATTGAAAAAAAAAAAATAAATGAGAGGGGAGGATTTCCAGCCCCCCGCTCCCTTCCCTTTTAGTCGCCTTCTACGACACGCAGGGAATACGTGGGAAGTATTCTTTCTCCCCTATCCCCAGGGATATCACACACACACACACACATATATATATATATATATATATATATATATATATATATATATATATATATATATATATATATATATATATTATCCCTGGGGATAGGGGATTAAGAATACTTCCCACGTATTCCCTGCGCGTCGTAGAAGGCGACTAAAAGGGGAGGGAGCGGGGGGCTGGAAATCCTCCCCTCTCGTTTTTTTTTTTTTTAATTTTCCAAAAGAAGGAACAGAGAGGGTCAGGTAAGGATATTCCAAATAAGGCCCAGTCCTCTGTTCTTAACGCTACCTCGCCAACGCGGGAAATGGCAAATAGTTTAAAAGAAAAGAAAGAATATATATATATATATACATATATATATATATATATATATATATATATATTTTTTTTTTTTTTTTTTTTTTTATACTTTGTCGCTGTCTCCCGCGTTTGCGAGGTAGCGCAAGGAAACAGACGAAAGAAATGGCCCAACCCCCCCCCCCCCCATACACATGTACATACACACGTCCACACACGCAAATATACATACCTACACAGCTTTCCATGGTTTACCCCAGACGCTTCACATGCCTTGATTCAATCCACTGACAGCACGTCAACCCCTGTATACCACATGACTCCAATTCACTCTATTCCTTGCCCTCCTTTCACCCTCCTGCATGTTCAGGCCCCGATCACACAAAATCTTTTTCACTCCATCTTTCCACCTCCAATTTGGTCTCCCTCTTCTCCTCGTTCCCTCCACCTCCGACACATATATCCTCTCGGTCAATCTCTCCTCACTCATTCTCTCCATGTGCCCAAACCATTTCAAAACACCCTCTTCTGCTCTCTCAACCACGCTCTTTTTATTTCCACACATCTCTCTTACCCTTACGTTACTTACTCGATCAAACCACCTCACACCACACATTGTCCTCAAACATCTCATTTCCAGCACATCCATCCTCCTGCGCACATCTCTATCCATAGCCCACGCCTCGCAACCATACAACATTGTTGGAACCACTATTCCCTCAAACATACCCATTTTCGCTTTCCGAGATAATGTTCTCGACTTCCACACATTTTTCAAGGCTCCCAAAATTTTCGCCCCCTCCCCCACCCTATGATCCACTTCCGCTTCCATGGTTCCATCCGCTGACAGATCCACTCCCAGATATCTAAAACACTTCACTTCCTCCAGTTTTTCTCCATTCAAACTCACCTCCCAATTGACTTGACCCTCACCCCTACTGTACCTAATAACCTTGCTCTTATTCACATTTACTCTCAACTTTCTTCTTCCACACACTTTACCAAACTCAGTCACCAGCTTCTGCAGTTTCTCACATGAATCAGCCACCAGCGCTGTATCATCAGCGAACAACAACTGACTCACTTCCCAAGCTCTCTCATCCCCAACAGACTTCATACTTGCCCCTCTTTCCAGGACTCTTGCATTTACCTCCCTTACAACCCCATCCATAAACAAATTAAACAACCATGGAGACATCACACACCCCTGCCGCAAACCTACATTCACTGAGAACCAATCACTTTCCTCTCTTCCTACACGTACACATGCCTTACATCCTCGATAAAAACTTTTCACTGCTTCTAACAACTTGCCTCCCACACCATATATTCTTAATACCTTCCACAGAGCATCTCTATCAACTCTATCATATGCCTTCTCCAGATCCATAAATGCTACATACAAATCCATTTGCTTTTCTAAGTATTTCTCACATACATTCTTCAAAGCAAACACCTGATCCACACATCCTCTACCACTTCTGAAACCGCACTGCTCTTCCCCAATCTGATGCTCTGTACATGCCTTCACCCTCTCGATCAATACCCTCCCATATAATTTACCAGGAATACTCAACAAACTTATACCTCTGTAATTTGAGCACTCACTCTTATCCCCTTTGCCTTTGTACAATGGCACTATGCACGCATTCCGCCAATCCTCAGGCACCTCACCATGAGTCATACATACATTAAATAACCTTACCAACCAGTCAACAATACAGTCACCCCCTTTCTTAATAAATTCCACTGCAATACCATCCAAACCTGCTGCCTTGCCGGCTTTCATCTTCCGCAAAGCTTTTACTACCTCTTCTCTGTTTACCAAATCATTTTCCCTAACCCTCTCACTTTGCACACCACCTCGACCAAAACACCCTATATCTGCCACTCTGTCATCAGACACATTCAACAAACCTTCAAAATACTCATTCCACCTCCTTCTCACATCACCGCTACTTGTTATCACCTCCCCATTTGCGCCCTTCACTGAAGTTCCCATTTGCTCCCTTGTCTTACGCACCCTATTTACCTCCTTCCAGAACATCTTTTTATTCTCCCTAAAATTTACTGATAGTCTCTCACCCCAACTCTCATTTGCCCTTTTTTTCACCTCTTGCACCTTTCTCTTGACCTCCTGTCTCTTTCTTTTATACTTCTCCCACTCAATTGCATTTTTTCCCTGCAAAAATCGTCCAAATGCCTCTCTCTTCTCTTTCACTAATACTCTTACTTCTTCATCCCACCACTCACTACCCTTTCTAAACAGCCCACCTCCCACTCTTCTCATGCCACAAGCATCTTTTGCGCAATCCATCACTGATTCCCTAAATACATCCCATTCCTCCCCCACTCACCTTACTTCCATTGTTCTCACCTTTTTCCATTCTGTACACAGTCTCTCCTGGTACTTCCCCACACAGGTCTCCTTCCCAAGCTCACTTACTCTCACCACCTTCTTCACCCCAACATTCACTCCTCTTTTCTGAAAACCCATACTAATCTTCACCTTAGCCTCCACAAGATAATGATCAGACATCCCTCCAGTTGCACCTCTCAGCACATTAACATCCAAAAGTCTCTCTTTCGCGCGCCTGTCAATTAACACGTAATCCAATAACGCTCTCTGGCCATCTCTCCTACTTACATAAGTATACTTATGTATATCTCGCTTTTTAAACCAGGTATTCCCAATCATCAGTCCTTTTTCAGCACATAAATCTACAAGCTCTTCACCATTTCCATTTACAACACTGAACACCCCATGCATACCAATTATTCCCTCAACTGCCACATTACTCACCTTTGCATTCAAATCACCCATCACTATAACCCGGTCTCGTGCATCAAAACCGCTAACACACTCATTTAGCTGCTCCCAAAACACTTGCCTCTCATGATCTTTCTTCTCATGCCCAGGTATATATATATATATATATATATGCAGGGAAATAGTGCAAATGAGTGGGAGATGTATAAAAGAAAGAGGCAGGAGGTAGAGAGAAAGGTGCAGGAGGTGAAAAAGAATGCAAATGAGAGTTGGGGTGAGAGAGTATCATTAAATTTTAGGGAGAATAAAAAGATGGTTTGGAAGGAGGTAAATAAAGTGCGTAAGACAAGGGAGCAAATGGGAACCTCAGTGAAGGGGGCTAATGGGGAAGTGAGACCAAGTAATGGTGATGTGAGAAGGAGATGGAGTGAGTATTTTCAAGGTTTGTTGAACGTGTTTGATGATAGAGTGGCAGATATAGGGTGTTTTGGTCGAGGTGGTGTGCAAAGTGAGAGGGTTAGGGAAAATGATTTGGTAAACAGAGAAGAGGTAGTAAAAGCTTTGCGGAAGATGAAAGCCGGCAAGGCAGCGGGGTTGGATGGCATTGCTGTGGAATTTATCAAAAAAGGCGGTGACTGTATTGTTGACTGGTTGGTGAGGTTATCTAACGTATGTATGATACATGGTGAGGTGCCTGAGGATTGGCGGAATGCCTGCACAGTGCCACTGTACAAAGGCAAAGGGGACAAAGGCGAGTGCTCAAATTACAGAGGTATAAGTCTGTTGAGTATTCCTGGTAAATTATATGGGAAGGTATTGATTGAGAGGGTGAAGTCATGTACAGAGCCTCAGATTGGGGAAGAGCAGTGTGGTTTCAGAAGTGGTAGAGGATGTGTGGATCAGGTGTTTGCTTTGAAGAATGTATGTGAGAAATACTTAGAAAAGCAAATGGATTTGTATGTAGCATTTATTGATCTAGAAAAGGCATATGATAGAATTGATAGAGATGCTCTTTGGAAGGTATTAAGAATATATGGTGTGGGAGGCAAGTTGTTAGAAGCAGTGAAAAGTTTTTATCGAGGATGTAAGGCATGTGTACGTGTAGGAAGAGAGGAAAGTGATTGGTTCTCAGTGAATATAGGTTCGCGGCAGGGGTGTGAGATGTCTCCATGGTTGTTTAATCTGTTTATGGATGGGGTTGTTAGGGAGGTGAATGCAAGAGTTTTGAAAAAGGGGCAAGTATGCAGTCTGCTGTGGATGAGAGAGCTTGGGAAGTGAGTCAGTTGCTGTTCGCTGACGATACAGCGATGGTGGCTGATTCATGTGAGAAACTGCAGAAGTTGATGATTGAGTTTCGCAAAGTGTATGAAAGAAGAAAGTTGAGAGTAAATGCGAAGAAGAGCAAGGTTATCAGGTACAGTAGGGTTGAGGGTCAAGTCAATTGGGAGGTAAGTTTGAATGGAGAAAAACTGGAGGAAGTGAAGTGTTTTAGATATCTGGGAGTGGATTTGGTAGCGGATGGAACCATGGAAGCGGAAGAGAATCATAGGGTGGGGGAGAGGGCGAAAATTCTGGGAGCCTTGAAGAATGTGTGGAAGTCGAGAACATTATCTCAGAAAGCAAAAATGGCTATGTTTGAAGGAATAGTGGTTCCAACAATGTTATATGGTTGCGAGGCGTGGGCTATGGATAGAGTTGTGCGCAGGAAGGTGGATGTGCTGGAAATGAGATGTTTGAGGACAATATGTGGTGTGAGGTGGTTTGATCGAGTAAGTAATGTAAGGGTAAGAGAGATGTGTGGAAATAAAAAGAGTGTGGTTGAGAGAGCAAAAGAGGGTGTTTATTTCAAAACACCCTCTTCTGCATGGAGAGAATGAGTGAGGAAAGATTGACCAAGAGGATATATGTGTCAGAGGTTGAGGGAACGAGGAGAAGTGGGAGACCAAATTGGAGGTGGAAAGATGGAGTGAAAATCATTTTCAGTGATCGGGGCCAGAACATGCAGGAGGGTGAAAGGCGTGCAAGAAATATAGTGAATTGGAACGATGTGGTATACCGGGGTCGACGTGCTGTCAATGGATTGAACCAGGGCATGTGAAGCGTCTGGGGTAAACCATGGAAAGTTCTGTGGAGCCTGGATGTGGAAAGGGAGCTGTGGGTTCGATGCATTATTAGATGACAGCTAGAGACTGAGTGTGAACGAATGTGGACTTTGTTGTCTTTTCCTAGCGCTACCTCACGCACATGAGGGGGTTGTTATTTCATGTGTGGCGAGGTGGCGATGGAAATGAATTAAGGCAGACAGTATGAATTACATACATGTATATATGTATATGTCTGTGTGTATATATATATATGCATACGTTGAGATGTATAGGTATGTACATTTGCGTGTGTGGACGTGTATGTATATACATGTGTATGTGGGTGGGTTGGGCCATTCTTTCGTCTGTTTCCTTGCGTTACCTCGCTAACGCGGGAGACAGCAACAAAGCAAAATAAAATAAATAAAAAATAAATAAATGAATATATATATATATATATATATATATATATATATATATATATATATATATATATATATATATATATATATCTTTTCAACTATTCGCCGTTTCCCGCGTTAGCAAGGTAGCGTTAAGAACAGAGGACTGGGCCTCTGAGGGAATATCCTCACCTGACCCCCTTCTCTGTTCCTTCTTTTGGAAAATTAATATATATATATATATATATATATATATATATATATATATATATATATATATATATTTCTTTTCTTTTTTTCAAACTATTCGCCATTTCCCGCATTAGCGAGGTAGCGTTAAGAACAGAGGACTGGGCCTTTGAGGGAATACCCTCACCTGGCCCAATTCTCTGTTCCTTCTTTTGAAAAAAAAAAAAAAAAAAAAAAAAAAAAAAAAAAAAAAAAAAAAAAAAAACGAGAGGGGAGGATTTCCAGCCCCCCGCTCCCTCCCCTTTTAGTCGCCTTCTACGACACGCAGGGAATACGTGGGAAGTATTCTTTCTCCCTTATCCCCAGGGATAATATATATATATATATATATATATATATATATATATATATATATATATATATATATATATATATATATATATATATAC
The DNA here is from genome assembly GCF_036320965.1 of Panulirus ornatus. Lineage (NCBI taxonomy): Eukaryota > Metazoa > Arthropoda > Malacostraca > Decapoda > Palinuridae > Panulirus > Panulirus ornatus. The sequence continues at coordinate 16,094,593 of NC_092296.1, read as the reverse complement.
TGTAAACATTCATTTACGTTTGTGTATAACGCACATAAAATCTCATCTACGTGTTGGGGTAACAGATACTCTACATCCTGTAATGTAAACACGAGTTAATCATATCAGTCCGTTGTGTAAACAATGAGCTACGGTCATACAACGTGCAAACAATGACTTATGTTTATACACACTGCAAACATACATAGGATGTGTTTACGTCCTGTAACAAATCAACGATTCTGTCTATATGGATGAATATATATATATATATATATATATATATATATATATATATATATATATATATATATATATTCCTGGGGATAGGGGGATAGGGGAGAAAAAATACTTCCCACGCATTCCTCACGTGTCGTAGAAGGCGACTAAAGGGGACGAGAACGGGGGGCCAGAAACCCTCCCCTCCTTGTATTTTAACTTTCGAAAAGGGGAAACAGAAGAAGGAGTCAGGCGGGGAGTGCTCATCCTCCTCGAAGGCTTAGATTGGGGTGTCTAAATGTGTGTGGATGTCTTAGGAGTAAAGTCAGGGGTTAGTGAGAGTACAAGAGCAAGGGAAGGAGTAGCACTACTCCTGAAACAGGAGTGGTGGGAGTATGTGATAGAGTGTAAGAAAGTAAATTCTAGATTGATATGGGTAAAACTGAAAGTTGATGGAGAGAGATGGGTGATTATTGGTGCATATGCACCTGGGCATGAGAAGAAAGATCATGAGAGGCAAGTGTTTTGGGAGCAGCTGAATGAGTGTGTTAGTGGTTTTGATGCACAAGACCGGGTTATAGTGATGGGTGATTTAAATGCAAAGGTGAGTAATGTGGCAGTTGAGGGAAAAATTGGTGTACATGGGGTGTTCAGTGTTGTAAATGGAAATGGTGAAGAGCTTGTAGATTTATGTGCTGAAAAAGGACTGGTGATTGGGAATACCTGGTTTAAAAAGCGAGATATACATAAGTATACGTATGTAAGTAGGAGAGATGGCCAGAGAGTGTTGTTGGATTACGTGTTAAATGATAGGCGCGCGAAAGAGAGACTTTTGGATGTAAATGTGCTGAGAGGTGCAACTGGAGGGATGTCTGATCATTATCTTGTGGAGGCGAAGGTGAAGATTTGTAGGGGTTTTCAGAAAAGAAGAGTGAATGTTGGGGTGAAGAGAGTGGTGAGAGTAAGTGAGCTTGGGAGGGAGATTTGTGTGAGGAATTACCATGAGAGACTGAGTACAGAATGGGAAAAGGTGAGAACAAAGGAGGTAAGGGGAGTGGGGGAGGAATGGGATGTATTTAGAGAAGCAGTGATGGCTTGCGCAAAAGATGCTTGTGGCATGAGAAGCGTGGCAGCTGGGTTGATTAGAAAGGGTAGTGAGTGGTGGGATGAAGAAGTAAGATTATTAGTGAAAGAGAAGAGAGAGGCATTTAGACGATTTTTGCAGGGAAAAAATGCAAATGACTGGGAGATGTATAAAAGAAAGAGGCTGGAGGTCAAGAGAAAGGTGCAAGAGGTGAAAAAGAGGGCAAATGAGAGTTTAGGTGAGAGAGTATCATAAAATTTTAGGGAGAATAAAAACACGTTTTGGAAGGAGGTAAATAAAGTGCGTAAGACATGGGAGCAAATGGGCACTTCAGTGAAGTGCGCTAATGGGGAGGTGATAACAAGTAGCGGTGATGTGAGAAGGAGATGGAGTGAGTATTTTGAAGGTTTGTTGAATGTGTTTGATGATAAAGTGGCAGATATAGGGTGCTTTGGTCGAGGTAGTGTGCAAAGTGAGAGAGCTAGGGAAAATGATTTGGTAAACAGAGAAGAGGTAGTAAAAGCGTTGCGGATGATGAAAGCCGGCAAGGCAGCAGGTTTGGATGGTATTGCAGTGGAATTTATCAAAAAAAGGGGTGACTGTATTGTTGACTGGTTGATAAGATTATTTAATGTATGTATGATTCATGGTGAGGTGCCTGAGGATTGGCGGAATGCTTGCATAGTGCCATTGTACAAAGGCAAAGGGGATAAGAGTGAGTGCTCAAATTACAGAGGTATAAGTTTGTTGAGTATTCCTGGTAAATTATATGGGAGGGTATTGATTGAGAGGGTGAAGGCATGTACAGAGCATCAGATTGGGGAAGAGCAGTGTGGTTTCAGAAGTGGTAGAGGATGTGTGGATCAGGTGTTTGCTTTGTAGAATGTTTGTGAGAAATACTTAGAAAAGCAAATGGATTTGTATGTAGCATTTATGGATCTGGAGAAGGCATATGATAGAGTTGATAGAGATGCTCTGTGTAAGGTATTAAGGATATACGGTGTGGGAGGCAAGTTGTTAGAAGCAGTGAAAAGTTTTTATCAAGGATGTAAGGCATGTGTACGTGTAGGAAGAGAGGAAAGTGATTGGTTCTCAGTGAATGTAGGTTTCCGGCAGGGGTGTGTGATGTCTCCATGGTTGTTTAATTTGTTTATGGATGGGGTTGTTAGGGAGGTGAATGCAAGAGTTTTGGAAAGAGGGGTAAGTATGCAGTCTGTTGTGGATGAGAGAGCTTGGGAAGTGAGTCAGTTGTTGTTCGCTGATGATACAGCGATGGTGGCTGATTCATGTGAGAAACTGCAGAGGCTGGTGACTGAGTTTGGTAAAGTGTGTGAAAGAAGAAAGTTAAGAGTAAATGTAAATAAGAGCAAGGTTATCAGGTACAGTAGG
>NC_092296.1:16076922-16086922 GCF_036320965.1 Panulirus ornatus | reverse complement strand
TCCACACACGCAAATATACATACCTACACAGCTTTCCATGGTTTACCCCAGACGCTTCACATGCCTTGATTCAATCCACTGACAGCACGTCAACCCCGGTATACCACATCGCTCCAATTCACTCTATTCCTTGCCCTCCTTTCACCCTCCTGCATGTTCAGGCCCCGATCACACAAAATCTTTTTCACTCCATCTTTCCACCTCCAATTTGGTCTCCCTCTTCTCCTTGTTCCCTCCACCTCTGACACATATATCCTCTTGGTCAATCTTTCCTCACTCATTCTTTCCATGTGACCAAACCATTTCAAAACACCCTCTTCTGCTCTCTCAACCACGCTCTTTTTATTTCCACATATCTCTCTTACCCTTACGTTACTTATTCGATCAAACCACCTCACACCACACATTGTCCTCAAACATCTCATTTCCAGCACATCCATCCTCCTGCGCACAACTCTATCCATAGCCCACGCCTCGCAACCATACAACATTGTTGGAACCACTATTCCTTCAAACATACCCATTTTTGCTTTCCGAGATAATGTTCTCGACTTCCACACATTCTTCAAGGCCCCCAGGATTTTCGCCCCCTCCCCCACCCTATGATCCACTTCCGCTTCCATGGTTCCATCCGCTGCCAGATCCACTCCCAGATATCTAAAACACTTCACTTCCTCCAGTTTTTCTCCATTCAAACTCACCTCCCAATTGACTTGACCCTCAACCCTACTGTACCTAATAACCTTGCTCTTATTCACATTTACTCTTAACTTTCTTCTTCCAAACACTTTTCCAAACTCAGTCACCAGCTTCTGCAGGTTCTCACATGAATCAGCCACCAGCGCTGTATCATCAGCGAACAACAACTGACTCACTTCCCAAGCTCTCTCATCCCCAACAGACTTCATACTTGCCCCTCTTTCCAAAACTCTTGCATTTACCTCCCTAACAACCCCATCCATAAACAAATTAAACAACCATGGAGACATCACACACCCCTGCCGCAAACCTACATTCACTGAGAACCAATCACTTTCCTCTCTTCCTACACGTACACATGCCTTACATCCTCGATAAAAACTTTTCACTGCTTCTAACAACTTTCCTCCCACACCATATATTCTTAATACCTTCCACAGAGCATCTCTATCAACTCTATCATATAGGACGCCATTTGGTAAACATGGCGTCCTAGCTTCGTCTCTTCGATGTATATCAACTGACTGTTACATTTCTCTCTTGTGTCTCCCCTGATGATGTGATTATTACACGAAAGTGCATTTGGGAACTTTTCGTGTTTCATTTTCCCCGTGGACCCATAGGAATATCTTGATCACGCGCCAAATTGTGATCCTTTCCAATATATATATATATATATATATATATATATATATATATATATATATATATATATATATAGGGGAGAAAGAATATTTCCCACGTATACCCTGATGATGTGATATATATATATATATATATATATATATATATATATATATATATATATATATATATATATATATATATATATATATATATATAATCTCAATAAATACGTTCACCCCTCCGAGTTCGTAGCATGAACAGAAAACGGTACAGAGAAAGAATTTAAACAGAGAGAGAACGGGAAGTGTGAAGACTTTGTGTAAATATTAGGAGGGTCGGCGGGGCGGGATGGGGTCAGATGGAGGTGACCTGGTTACTCCCTCCCAACACCACCCATTCCCAACACCACCCATTCCCAACACCGCCCATTCCCAACACCACCCATTCCCAACACCGCCCATTCCCAACACCGCCCATTCCCAACACCACCCATTCCCAACACCACCCATTCCCAACACCGCCCATTCCCAACACCACCCATTCCCAACACCACCCATTCCCAACACCGCCCATTCCCAACACCACCCATTCCCAACACCACCCATTCCCAACACCGCCCATTCCCAACACCACCCATTCCCAACACCACCCATTCCCAACACCGCCCATTCCCAACACCACCCATTCCCAACACCACCCATTCCCAACACCGCCCATTCCCAACACCACCCATTCCCAACACCACCCATTCCCAACACCGCCCATTCCCAACACCACCCATTCCCAACACCACCCATTCCCAACACCGCCCATTCCCAACACCACCCATTCCCAACACCACCCATTCCCAACACCGCCCATTCCCAACACCACCCATTCCCAACACCACCCATTCCCAACACCGCCCATTCCCAACACCACCCATTCCCAACACCACCCATTCCCAACACCGCCCATTCCCAACACCACCCATTCCCAACACCACCCATTCCCAACACCGCCCATTCCCAACACCACCCATTCCCAACACCACCCATTCCCAACACCGCCCATTCCCAACACCACCCATTCCCAACACCACCCATTCCCAACACCGCCCATTCCCAACACCACCCATTCCCAACACCACCCATTCCCAACACCGCCCATTCCCAACACCACCCATTCCCAACACCGCCCATTCCCAACACCACCCATTCCCAACACCACCCATTCCCAACACCACTCATTTCTGGGCCCCGCTTCGCCGCCATGTTTGTTGTCCTGCTATCCTCGTCATCGCGCGCGCGCACGCACCACACACACACACACACACAGGAACGTCACATATTCTTGAGGATAAATTAATTATGTCTCCGGTATTTACTCTCATAATAATGGTCCTGTGCTGACCTGCTCCTTCACATGAAATCTTGGTTATATTAATCATTGATCAAGGGATTACTTGGTTGATCCTCCATGAAATCTTGGTTATATTAATCATTGATCAAGGGATTACTTGGTGATCCTCCATGAAATCTTGGTTATATTAATCATTGATCAAGGGATTACTTGGGTGATCCTCCATGAAATCTTGGTTATATTAATCATTGATCAAGGGATTACTTGGGTGATCCTCCATGAAATCTTGGTTATATTAATCATTAATCAAGGGATTACTTGGTTGATCCTCCATGAAATCTTGGTTATATTAATCATTGATCAAGGGATTACTTGGTGATCCTCCATGAAATCTTGGTTATATTAATCATTGATCAAGGGATTACTTGGTTGATCCTCCATGAAATCTTGGTTATATTAATCATTGATCAAAGGATTACTTGGTGATCCTCCATGAAATCTTGGTTATATTAATCATTGATCAAGGGATTACTTGGCTGATCCTCCATGAAATCTTGGTTATATTAATCATTGATCAAGGGATTACTTGGTTGATCCTCCATGAAATCTTGGTTATATTAATCATTGATCAAGGGATTACTTGGTTGATCCTCCATGAAATTTTGGTTATATTAATCATTAATCAAGGGATTACTTGGTTGATCCTCCATGAAATCTTGGTTATATTAATCATTGATCAAGGGATTACTTGGTGATCCTCCATGAAATCTTGGTTATATTAATCATTGATCAAGGGATTACTTGGTGATCCTCCATGAAATCTTGGTTATATTAATCATTGATCAAGGGATTACTTGGTGATCCTCCATGAAATCTTGGTTATATTAATCATTAATCAAGGGATTACTTGGTGATCCTCCATGAAATCTTGGTTATATTAATCATTGAATCAAGGGATTACTTGGGTGATCCTCCATGATCTTGGTTATATTAATCATTAATCAAGGGATTACTTGGGTGATCCTCCATGAAATCTTGGTTATATTAATCATTAATCAAGGGATTACTTGGTTGATCCTCCATGAAATCTTGGTTATATTAATCATTAATCAAGGATTACTTGGTGATCCTCCTTGAAATCTTGGTTATATCAATCATTGATCAAGGGATTACTTGGTTGATCCTCCATGAAATCTTGGTTATATTAATCATTAATCAAGGGATTACTTGGTGATCCTCCATGAAATCTTGGTTATATCAATCATTGATCAAGGGATTACTTGGTGATCCTCCATGAAATCTTGGTTATATTAATCATTAATCAAGGGATTACTTGGTGATCATGAAATCTTGGTTATATTAATCATTAATCAAGGGATTACTTGGTGATCCTCCATGAAATCTTGGTTATATTAATCATTGATCAAGGGATTACTTGGTGATCCTCCATGAAATCTTGGTTATATCAATCATTGATCAAGGGATTACTTGGTTGATCCTCCATGAAATCTTGGTTATATTAATCATTGATCAAGGGATTACTTGGTGATCCTCCATGAAATCTTGGTTATATTAATCATTAATCAAGGGATTACTTGGTTGATCCTCCATGAAATCTTGGTTATATCAATCATTGATCAAGGGATTACTTGGGTGATCCTCCATGAAATCTTGGTTATATTAATCATTGATCAAGGGATTACTTGGTTGATCCTCCATGAAATCTTGGTTATATTAATCATTAATCAAGGGATTACTTGGTGATCCTCCATGAAATCTTGGTTATATTAATCATTGATCAAGGGATTACTTGGTGATCCTCCATGAAATCTTGGTTATATTAATCATTAATCAAGGGATTACTTGGGTGATCCTCCATGAAATCTTGGTTATATTAATCATTAATCAAGGGATTACTTGGGTGATCCTCCATGAAATCTTGGTTATATTAATCATTAATCAAGGGATTACTTGGTTGATCCTCCATGAAATCTTGGTTATATTAATCATTGATCAAGGGATTACTTGGTTGATCCTCCATGAAATCTTGGTTATATCAATCATTGATCAAGGGATTACTTGGTTGATCCTCCATGAAATCTTGGTTATATTAATCATTAATCAAGGGATTACTTGGTTGATCCTCCATGAAATCTTGGTTATATTAATCATTGATCAAGGGATTACTTGGTGATCCTCCATGAAATCTTGGTTATATCAATCATTGATCAAGGGATTACTTGGTGATCCTCCATGAAATCTTGGTTATATTAATCATTAATCAAGGGATTACTTGGTGATCATGAAATCTTGGTTATATTAATCATTAATCAAGGGATTACTTGGTGATCCTCCATGAAATCTTGGTTATATTAATCATTGATCAAGGGATTACTTGGTTGATCCTCCATGAAATCTTGGTTATATTAATCATTGATCAAGGGATTACTTGGGTGATCCTCCATGAAATCTTGGTTATATTAATCATTAATCAAGGGATTACTTGGGTGATCCTCCATGAAATCTTGGTTATATTAATCATTGATCAAGGGATTACTTGGGTGATCCTCCATGAAATCTTGGTTATATTAATCATTAATCAAGGGATTACTTGGTGATCCTCCATGAAATCTTGGTTATATCAATCATTGATCAAGGGATTACTTGGTTGATCCTCCATGAAATCTTGGTTATATTAATCATTAATCAAGGGATTACTTGGTGATCCTCCATGAAATCTTGGTTATATTAATCATTGATCAAGGGATTACTTGGTGATCCTCCATGAAATCTTGGTTATATTAATCATTAATCAAGGGATTACTTGGGTGATCCTCCATGAAATCTTGGTTATATTAATCATTAATCAAGGGATTACTTGGGTGATCCTCCATGAAATCTTGGTTATATTAATCATTGATCAAGGGATTACTTGGTGATCCTCCATGAAATCTTGGTTATATTAATCATTGATCAAGGGATTACTTGGTGATCCTCCATGAAATCTTGGTTATATTAATCATTGATCAAGGGATTACTTGGTGATCCTCCATGAAATCTTGGTTATATTAATCATTAATCAAGGGATTACTTGGTTGATCCTCCATGAAATCTTGGTTATATTAATCATTGATCAAGGGATTACTTGGTGATCCTCCATGAAATCTTGGTTATATTAATCATTGATCAAGGGATTACTTGGTGATCCTCCATGAAATCTTGGTTATATTAATCATTATCAAGGATTACTGGTGATCCTCATGAAATCTGTTATATTAACATTGATCAAGGGATTACTGGTGATCCTCCGACCTGAATCTTGGTTATATAAGCATCACAATACTTGATTGACCTACATAAACCGACTCACAGTGATCAAACGATCCCCCGGTCGATCCACCATCAAACGGTAATCAACAGATCACGACGGTACCCAGAGAAACGTAAGTAATCACAACACGACTCCACGGTGACCTCCAAACGATACACTACGATCAACACGACTCACAGGGACACCTGAAACGATGCACACCTGAGCTAGGACGACTGAGAACCCTCCATGAAACCTTGGTTATATTAATCATTGATCAAGGGATTACTTGGTGACCTCCATGAAATCTTGGTTATATTAATCATTGATCAAGGGATTACTTGGTGATCCTCCATGAAATCTTGGTTATATTAATCATTGATCAAGGGATTACTTGGTTGATCCTCCATGAAATCTTGGTTATATTAATCATTGATCAAGGGATTACTTGGGTGATCCTCCATGAAATCTTGGTTATATTAATCATTAATCAAGGGATTACTTGGGTGATCCTCCATGAAATCTTGGTTATATTAATCATTGATCAAGGGATTACTTGGGTGATCCTCCATGAAATCTTGGTTATATTAATCATTAATCAAGGGATTACTTGGTGATCCTCCATGAAATCTTGGTTATATCAATCATTGATCAAGGGATTACTTGGTTGATCCTCCATGAAATCTTGGTTATATTAATCATTAATCAAGGGATTACTTGGTGATCCTCCATGAAATCTTGGTTATATTAATCATTGATCAAGGGATTACTTGGTTGATCCTCCATGAAATCTTGGTTATATTAATCATTAATCAAGGGATTACTTGGTGATCCTCCATGAAATCTTGGTTATATCAATCATTGATCAAGGGATTACTTGGTTGATCCTCCATGAAATCTTGGTTATATTAATCATTAATCAAGGGATTACTTGGTGATCCTCCATGAAATCTTGGTTATATTAATCATTGATCAAGGGATTACTTGGTTGATCCTCCATGAAATCTTGGTTATATTAATCATTAATCAAGGGATTACTTGGTGATCCTCCATGAAATCTTGGTTATATCAATCATTGATCAAGGGATTACTTGGTTGATCCTCCATGAAATCTTGGTTATATTAATCATTAATCAAGGGATTACTTGGTGATCCTCCATGAAATCTTGGTTATATTAATCATTGATCAAGGGATTACTTGGTGATCCTCCATGAAATCTTGGTTATATTAATCATTGATCAAGGGATTACTTGGTGATCCTCCATGAAATCTTGGTTATATTAATCATTGATCAAGGGATTACTTGGTTGATCCTCCCAGACCCAGTGATCACGTCGGTCTGTGGCTCCGGGGTTAATATAACGACATGCATCAATCACTTGATCATGACGCTACGACCTCACAACACGACTCCACGACGCTACGACCTCACAACACGACTCCCACGACGGTACGACCTCACAACACGACTCCACGACGGTACGACCTCACAACACGACTCCACGACGGTACGACCAGAGAACACGGCTCCACGACGCTACGACCTCACAACACGACTCCACGACGGTACGACCTCACAACACGACTCCACGACGCTACGACCTCACAACACGACTCCACGACGGTACGACCTGAGAACACGACTGCACGAACCCTGAGCGCTACGGTACGACCTGAGAACACGACTGCACGAACCCTGAGCGCTACGGTACGACCTGAGAACACGACTGCACGAACCCTGAGCGCTACGGTACGACATTAGAGTGCGACTGTGCGACCCTTGAGTACGACGGTACGATTGTACGACCCATAAGTACAACTGTGCGACCTTAGAGCACGACTGTACAACCATCAAACACCACTGTACGACCCTTAAACACGACGGGTCGACCTTTAGGCACGACTGTACGATCCTTGAGAGCGATGGTACGACCTTAAAGTACCACTGTAAAACCTCTGAGCGCAATGGTATGATCTTTAAGCACCAATGTACGACGCTAAGCACGACGGTACGACCTATAAGCACCACTGTACGATCTATTGAGTGCGACGGTGCGACCTAATAGCACGACTGTACGACAATTGAACACGATAGTACGATCTTTAAACACGACTGTACGCCCCTTGAGTACGACGGTACGACCTTAAAGCACCACTGTACGCCCCTTGAATACGACGGTACGACCTTAAAGCACCACTGCACGACCCTTGAGCAGGACGGCACGACCATCAACCACGACCGGACGACCCCTGACAACAGCACGACCTTGGCCATGACGTCACAACCCTTGTGCAAGATCGTACGACCTTCCACCACGACTGTACGACCCGTGAACACACAGGCACGACCACCCATGGCCCACGAAGACCCCCAGCCAGTGTGCCCCCCCCCCCCTCACAGCAGGGAGGAGTGAGGGGGTAGGAAGGTGAAGGTGGCAACCCACACACACACACACACACACACCCACGATCATACGAATACATACAAGAACACATGACCCAGGTCATCACAATGACGAGACATGACGTCACGGTAGTTAAGGGCGAAGTGATTATCATGCATGCCATACCTTACGCACGTGTGACGTCATGCACACACACACACACACACACACACACACACACACACACACACACGAAAAATTACAAATACACACATGCACAAACAAATATAATCATCACGCCTCACAACCTCTACACACACGACCCCTCACAACCACAACACACACGACCCATCACGCCTCACAACACACACGACCCCTCACGCCTCACAACCACAACACACGACCCCTCACGCCTCACAACACACACGACCCCTCACGCCTCACAACCACAACACACGACCCCTCACGCCTCACAACACACACGACCCCTCACGCCTCACAACCACAACACACACGACCCATCACGCCTCACAACACACACGACCCCTCACGCCTCACAACCACAACACACACGACCCTCACGCCTCACAACACACACGACCCCTCACGCCTCACAACCACAACACACGACCCCTCACGCCTCACAACCCCAACAACACACGACCCCTCACGCCTCACAACCCCAACACACACGACCCTCACGCCTCACAACCCCAACAACACACGACCCTCACGCCTCACAACACACACGACCCCACACGCCTCACAACCACAACACACGACCCCTCACGCCTCACAACCCCAACAACACACACGACCCTCACGCCTCACAACACACACGACCCCTCACGCCTCACAACCCCAACACACACGACCCTCACGCCTCACAACACACACGACCCTACCCCAACAACACACACGACCCGCACGCCTCACAACCCCAACACACACGACCCATCACGCCTCACAACCACAACACACACGACCCATCACGCCTCACAACACACACGACCCCTCACGCCTCACAACCACAACACACACGACCCATCACGCCTCAACACACACGACCCCTCAAGCCTCACAACCACAACACACACGACCCTCACGCCTCACAACACACACGACCCCTCACGCCTCACAACCACAACACACGACCCCTCACGCCTCACACCCCCAACAACACACTACCCCTCACGCCTCACAACCCCAACACACACGACCCTCACGCCTCACAACCCCAACAACACACGACCCTCACGCCTCACAACACACACGACCCCTCACGCCTCACAACCACAACACACGACCCCACACGCCTCACAACCCCAACAACACACACGACCCTCACGCCTCACAACACACACGACCCCTCACGCCTCACAACCCCAACACACACGACCCTCACGCCTCACAACACACACGACCCTACCCCAACAACACACACGACCCGCACGCCTCACAACCCCAACACACACGACCCCTCACAACCACAACACAGACGACCCCTCACGCCTCACAACCCCAACACAGACGACCCCTCACGCCTCACAACCCCAACAACACACACGACCCTCACGCCTCACAACACACACGACCCCTCACGCCTCACAACACACACGACCCCTCACGCCTCACAAC